>NC_058192.1:26751250-27058125 GCF_907165205.1 Coccinella septempunctata
GGACTTTTTTGTCTTTGAAGTTACAGATCTGAAACTTGAACCTTCTGCAGGCACTTTTTACGTAGAATCCACTGAACTGACGAGCTCAAAATATTTTTTCATTTCGAATCATTAGACGAACTTTCATTCAGTAGATTATACCTATAAAAATGCCAAGGAAGGTTCAAATTGCAGATCTGTGACTTCAAAAACAAAAATGTTATGAGAACTTTCCGAAATCATCAAAATCCCATTTTTGCTAATAACTCAAAAACGAAGAATTGTAGGATACGATGTTCACCATTTTTTGAAAAAAGCACGGAAATGTATCATCCGTTTTCTTCTTGCTCTTATAGTTCTAGAGATCCTATCAGTAGACAACTAATTTTACCCACCCTGTACATTTGAGGTTGTCACATGTGTATAATGGAGGAGAGTCAGTCAATAATATCATGATTCATGATTCTGACGTCTTCGTATAGGTTCTGATTTCGCAAAAATAATAAAACGTCGACTTGAAATAGCAATAATTTACACATCGTCAATCAACTTTGAGAAATTACTCCTCCTGAGTATATTTATGCTTGTTATTTAAAAAATGATGATTATTAATTTTCATTCATTAATTTCGATAAAACAGGCTCACATTTAGGAATAAGAAACAAAATTTGAATTAATCGAGATATTGATTAATTAATGATATCTAATACATATTTTCCCAATTTTTATTGATTTCATTTCGCTTATTGCTATCACACATCAGTGATATTTTCTTCATGAACGAACTGAACAACGAAATGAATCTGCTACATTTAGATTAGGTTCTGTTTTCTGGACCCACTTCTGCTTTGTGAAGATCACCATAACAGCCAATTATTATAATAAAGGTTGTAATTTATTATCATCATGCCCGACTAATCCGGATATGGCAAATATGAATGTCCCCCTTTTTCATGACATGGTTTCCATGTGGTATTTGCCGAATGTATTTTATCTCTGTTATTTCTACTTCGACCTTTCAATTTCTTCAACTCATCTTTCGGACATCAATGTAGCCAAGAAGCCGTGAGCAAAAGCTACTCATCAATTATATTCGCCATCGTCTAAGGAGATAGCAGTTACGATGTTGATTGATTACGTTGGATTTCGATAATGTGCACTTAAGGCAATTTAATACCGAATTAAAGATCATATGATGCAAATAGTATTTCGAAAATCAATTAACTGTATGGATCGATACAGACACCGTTCCCTTTAGAGTGCGTTTATAGGTAACTTTTATTAGATGCCGCCTATAGCAAGAGTTAAGGCTGATATTTTAAATTTTAGGAGATCTTTTTTATTCATTTTGTTAGGAAATGATGACGAAAAAAACAATTTTTCCATAAATGATAAACGTCGCCCTATATTTTGTTGCACTGAGATTGTGCTGATTGGATTATCAAAGCTATACTCCAATCACTTTTATAAAAGCACTCGGTTGGCCAGGAAAATTTGTCATATTCTACACTGTATAGTACAAAAATGTTAAGTTGTGACGCTTGTCAAAACATTCTTGTGTTTTACGATACAGTTCTAGGTAAAAGTATCAGTAATAACATACCTATTTCTCAAAATGTGAATATACTGATGAACATAATTAACGTATATACAAACTGATTCCTAATCTAGTTATTTCAATGGAAAGAACAAGAGATCATTTTTGAAATAAATTCATTTTTCAATGGGAGAAGATTAAACCATTACACATAATGATATATGAAGTTGCTTGAGTAGATTTAACGTTGGTTAGATATCTCTTTTGGCTAAAGGTTGAGGAAGTTACATCAGTTGTGGAATTCAAAAAAATTAACTCAAAGATGATGCAGTGGCAGGGAATGCGTTTCTTTCAAAAGAATTAATAGATAATGTTTAATTCTTCAAGAAAAATCATCCTGAATTAATGAAATTTAAAATAATTAGAGTTAGTTCTAAGGGAAGAGGAACCTCACCTTTGAACAAAAATTTACCATAAATGAACAATTGACAGAAAAGCCTGCTAATATTTATGGCTGTTTTTTTTCAATACTTCAATATGCTTAATAATACCAAAATGGCTCACTCCTATAACTTCTTTATTATTGGAGATAAAAAAACGAAATTTGGGAGTTGTATTATAGTTCAATTTACATTTTTTGACATATTCACTTGGTTTGCGGTACTTCCGGTTGTACCGGAAATGACCCCAACTTTCGATTTTCAAATAGGACATCCTATATATTTTTACTTATTTCGTTCGACAACACCTTAATTCACAATATTTGTCGAATAAAATCATTTTCATTTCCATTTTTATTTTTCGATCTAGAATGCCATGGATCCTGTAAATCGCTTCATTCTTGATCAATTAACATGGGAAAACTACAACTTCAAGGCTTATGACTTCACAGTCGTTTGAAAAATTATTTATAGAAGTCGGAAATTTTCCAGTTAACTTGATTTTTTCTAATGGAAAGGATGTGGCTCGTCGGCTTTTTGTGAAATATAATTCTCTTACGAATAATTTGATAACACACATTCCCACTATTTTTCTGAAGCCACCCCCTTTCCATTTAAAAAAATCAAGTTAACTGGAAAAATTCTTATTTGCGACTTTCAAATAATTCTTAAAACGGCTGCGAAGTCATAGGCCAAAAAGTCGTAGTTGTTGCATGTTATTGGATCAAGAATGAAGCGATTCACGATCCATGACATTCTAGATCGAAAAATAAAAATGATTTTATTTGTCAAATATTGACATATTGATTTTTGAAGTTTTAATTCCAAATTTGCCGTTGCTGGTCTTTTCTAAAAATGAAGTCCTCAAATGCCACGATCTTTTTGGGTCTCCCAACAGAACAGAAGCAAATTGTTTGTCATCATCTTCATTCACAATAATTCTAATTGTGGAAATATTCATCTGAAATATAAGTGGTTGATTAAGATGAAATATAATATAAATTTACTTATATTGCATATGTTTGATACCTTCTGAAGTTTAAATTCAGTAGATTTTAGGGTTTACTATTTGAATGAGCGGCCCTCAGTCGATACTCTGTCTTCTCCCTTTTCAATCACTCACGACATTTTTGTAATATTAATAATTAATATAAGTTGTGACAACGTTCTTCCGATATTAACGACATTTCATGAGCCAACCTTATTCCGTTCTAGTTACAAAACTTTAAGAAATTTATTCCATGGCTGACCGAGTGCTTTTATTGAAGTGAATATAGTATATGTGCTGAGTTGAATAGGTATGCGGTATTTAACTCATTTAAAAATATGTTTTTTCAGACCCATGTTTAGTGCATGTGCTGTGCATGCAATGGGTTCAGTTTACCTTTTGTTGCTGAGGAAGATTTGGTAATTGATGTGGATTTGTCATCAAACCTTCTTTATTATAAGAATAAACTGTTTAAACTCAGTGTATTCGAATTTCATGAATAATGAAGTCAATGACAAAAACTAAGAGTGTTTGATGTTTTGAAAGTGTTGTCGAAAATGTGTTTTTTGTAGGGTGGTAATTGATGAAGTTGAAAAAAGTTATCGATTACATGTTCATTTATTTTTGTAATTGTGATTTGTATCACGGATAATTCATCAATACCATACGAGAAAGACATGATTTCGATGACACTTCAAAAGCATCAATCACTCCTGAAGTTTTTGTTGTTGACCTCAAAATACATAAAAAGAGTAAAAACTCGATCTCAATAAATTCAATCATTTCATCCCTATAACAAAAAAGGTTTGTTGAAGAAACCCCTAGGGTTAGCTAGCTAGATACATATTTGCTATTCAAGGAAACTCAACTTCCTGCCCTCCACCCCTTGTAAAGGATGCATGAGTAATCCCCTAATTATAAGGAAGGGAATAATTAGTCTGGATGGATTGGAAGATTGGCCAATAAGAAAAATAAGTTAAATTTCAAATTCCATCAGATAGATGGAATGGAAAGGAGTGTACTTTCGGAACATAGATATAGATATATGGAATGGCCACAGCCTTCTTAAACTCAGGGAGATAAAGGCGGCTGTGGAATGATCATTGCAGAGCTACGAACGAATTGATGTCGTCCACACATTCGATCCTTTTCTGTCTAGCGCGACACTAAGGCAGTGGTGTTACATGGATAAATTAAAATAAAGTAAAAATAAAATAAATAATACTTTTCTATCTTTCCTCATTGAAAAAAATTATGTGACAACGAGTCAACTTTCTCAATTGTATTTGGAGACACTAAGCAGCTATCTCACTCCATTTTTTGGACAACAACAAATGTTCATTTTCCATGCCATGTTTTTATGCTCATCTACGTCATGATTATATTCCTCCTAATCATCAAACTTCATACAGATTAAAAACCACCGAAAGATATACATAGGTTGGTAAATTTTATCAGGCGTACGTAAAGATACATATGGATATTCCAATTATAAAATACTGCAATAATATGTTAATTTCAATCCTACAAATGAAAGAAGAATCCACTTCATCAAAACAATTGCAGTAGGATCTAACCGTAGGTTTGTTAACATTATGTTTCTTACATAACGTTGACTCGATCAGTGACATAATTCGAGTTATTTATGTTCATATTGAAGACATCAAATGGGCGTTTTTACCTAGAAGCCCATGGCAAGCTTAATAGTGGGCTGAGAATGAAGACAAAAATAACATATACCTACCTAGGTAGACCTATATCAGATGAAATTCATATTTAGATCAATGCCTTTTCAGTGTTTTCCAATCAATCAATGTAGTTATAAGAATGAAAATAATTCTGAAATCTTTCCATATATTAGGTTTTGAGATTAGATCGTCCAGTATTTAGAACTCTATTCTATTTAAAAATATATCGATGAAATTTAATACAAATTGAAATTCGAAAATATTTTTGGAATTGGAAACGCGTGACCATTATTCTCGAATAGTGAATTGCTGATATTTTGAAAATCCATTCACACAAAAAAAATCAACGCATGCGGTTAAGCGCCCCTTTAACAGTAAGGAACATAAATTAATAATTGTTATTAGAACCAATGTGGAATAAGAACTGAAATGAAAGTAAGCACTTATTACGCTTAAAGAATAAATAAATATTTATGTTAGAGTTAAACCTTTCGCTGTGTTACAATTTGAAAATTGACATTAAAGTTCATGGTACCTACATTTTTATCCACTCTTCCGTGACAATACTATAGAACTGGTACTATCTTAGCATTACGGCAATTACTTTTCACTTTAGCCCTCCTGAAGAAACTATTGTAATAGCGAAAAAAGTGTACCTAGCGGTAAAAACCTCATCCTTCAGTAATTGAGTTTCTTTAGTTTCATTTTTCTCGAGTCTATTTTTCTATTTTTGACCGATACTTTTATTTAATGATTTCCCATATTATATCAAATTTCATACAGAACAGTAGAATTCTGACACTGGCTGTTATATTTGAAATATAAAATTGGCATGCAACACGGCATTTTTAAATGACTCAAAAAGGCACGGATAACATATTTACTCCTCAAAGGCTGCCTCAGGAAGCACCATAGGTCTAGAATAAGCATGGGCAAAGTACGTCCCGCGGGCCAGGTCCGGCCCACGTGAAAGTCTAATCCGGCCCGCGTCAAGATTTTGAAATAATCACCAGTATTTTTGTTTTCTTAGTTTGACCGCCTGAGATAAGGGAAACCAATGTCACCTAACACCTATAGTTGTCTCAAAGCGTAAGTTGCGTCCTGTTTATAACCATCTTAAAATGTTGAAGATTATTATACATCGAAGACGACCACCAATTTGTTATTCAAATTGCATAGAGTTGTGCTCGATGTTCAGCCTTAGTACTGCGTGTGCGTCTGGCGGCAGCTGGCATTATTTCTTGTGACTGCGCAGATAATCGACTTTGATAGTATCCACAGGAAAAGCAAAAGTCGCTAAATCTCCTTCGATGTTCCAACGACTGCATCACAGAACACAAATAATGATGCATGGAATCCAAAAGTTGCAACAAACGGCTCTTGTTGCTGAGCTCCAAACATGAAGGCAATATTCAAGTGTGAATAATACACGAAAATTTATTCAATCATTCGATTCTGCGTAGTTTGAATCGATTAAGTAACGGTTTCCTTTTAAATGAAAGTTTTTGAGCTTTAAGAACTAATTATTGGATTTCCATTAATTTTAGTTTAGCAAAGTTTGCGCGCAACTTAGCATAGGTGTAGTGTTCTAGTTCTCTCAATTCTAAACTAAATTATTTTGAATAAAAAGATCTGTTACTTCCTATTTCGTTTATTGGTGACTAGTTTCACTCAAGAACATCTGAGCATCATCAGACCAGTCCCACTGAACTCTCAACCAGATTCGTCAATAATTATTAAAAAGGTACAGGTACTAATCTTAGTATAACACATCAACATAATCCAAATTATTTTGGATTTGCTTGGGAGTCTTGGGACCTCGAGTTATAGCAGTCAACAGCACGGATGATGATATTATGCTCTCGGTGGTTAGTAACGAATCAAGCATTCAAATTTTTGTTTGGTTCGTTGTCAACGTCTGTGTAATTCGAAGTATTTTTGACCTTTTGATTTTCATTGATGAGAGCAATTAAATATCACACATTTTTTTTAAATTTCAAGAAACAAACAATCACGTCCTTCAATGTACCTTTGACCAATATTTACAACATTACTACTGAACGGAGGAGCACCAAATATGACGGGCGAAATCTGGTATCGTAGGCATATTTAATGAATAATCATAATATCTCGGGAACAACTGCATATTGTTATGTGAACAGGTGTTCCCCACTATGAAACTACGAATAGCAGCGTAAGCTACCGACTATAAAGGTGCCTACAGATTACTCTAACGTGACGTGGGCCCATGTCATAATGCGCATGATTCAAAAATCTAACATAGGATTTTGCGCGAAAGCGTTCAATATGGGAATATGGAAATACTAGTGTCAACGTCACGTCTGACTAATTTAATTAACGCTTTCGCCCAAAATCCTATGTTAGATTTTTAAATCATGCGCATTATGACTTGCCCACGTCACGTCAGAGTAATCTGTTGGCACCTTTAGTGACCAGCTTTTAGCATGATCACTGCCAATTTCAACCAGAATTCTTAGAAGCTCAATCACAGCTTCATTTTTCACATAATCCTTCGTATCCTACCGAACAATAATTAATTTTCGTAATTTTTTTTCACTTTTCTAGGATGTCAGTCATGTTTGATGTAAAAATCGAAATAAAGTTAATCACTTGTAAAAATTTGTATTTTTCATTTTTTTTTGTCCCGCCTAGGTATTTTTCCATTTTATCTGGCCCTCCTCTCAAAAAGTTTGCCCGTGCCTGGTCTAGAAGAAACTGACGAGCGAGCTGATGACCCGCCACTGCTAGCCAATTTGAATGTGTTTATTCTCAATTCGATTTTGATAAGTAGTCTCAATTTGAAGTTGAAAAGGTATAAATTTTTTCCGAAACCGAATATAGCATAACAATTTTCCGAATCACATTTTTCCAATGAAGTGCTACTCATCATTATTCGATGTGAAAATAGTTTCAAGCAGCAACCGAAGTATTATTGGACGTATTATTGGACATCTCTGTATTTCTAACGATAACAAAATGTTTTTTTTTTGTTAAAATAGATAAATAACAGTCCAACGTTCAATGTATAGGTTTCCCCAAAAAGAATGCTAAGCAGAAAGTCTACCTACATAAGTTCGACTTACTAAACGATTCTGAAAGATACATCAAAGACATAGGACTCTCTGATAAAAAGGTTATCTACTCTCTCCATCTGCGAGAAGTAGAAGTTAATGACGAAATCATCTTGTTGTAGTATATTACACTTTTTCCTTATTCTTTAAAATATCACATTAATGGAAATAATTATGTTCAATGTCGTTATTAGTAATTTTTTTGCATAAGTTATTATGACAATGCTTTTAATCCGCTCTCTTCTCACTGGCTACCTCGTAAATTCACATTGTCATCGTATTTTCTTCGATATCCTCCACTTTCTTGGAACTTTCACTAGATAACTATTCAACTCCATTTCGCTAAGACACAAAAAATACGGGAGTTTATTATAACAAGATACACTTCATAATTCGTCATCCATTTGTTTTATTGTTTCGCTGCTATCTCGTAAATCACCGTTTGACGATTTACTATGCGCATACATTCATTTCAATAAGTAACCAAGTTCACAATAACTGTAACTACTCAGATATGTTGAATTGTCTCTATCCTGAAAATCGAATGTTTACACAATGGTTCAGTTATTCGCTCTACATTCCTATTTTGAAGAATATTAAATCACGTTCAGTCAATTGAGTGATAACGAGATGCTAATTATTTTTAATTCGCTTTTCCAGAAAATAAACATTTCACTTCTTGAGACTTCAATTTTTGAATCATTGTGATTTCTTCATACTTCATGAAATTTTCAGACTTTAAGGCCCGTATTAATAGTCAGATCTCAAAACGGGTCTCAAGACCTATCTCAGTTGATATTTTCTCAAGATAGTGACAGCATCTCAAGATGACGGTTCATTAATAAACTCATATCAAGTCATTATCAGTTTGATACTATCTCAAGAAACCAGACTTGAAACTCAACTTATGAATGTCTTTAGTAATGGTCTTGAGATATACTTGAGACTAAAAAACGAAAAGAGAAATTAGTTTTCTTATTTTTGCTTGATATTTTTCAATACTGTGGTTCACAATGAAGTGTAACGAAGCAGGATTCTCGATCGCGCACGAACGAAATATGTCACATATTTAATCAGCCGCCGATGCATGAGGTCCAAATGGGATCTCGGGGTAGAAATTCACTCGGAAAATTAGGTAAAAGGGATGTTGATGAAGAGATTGTTTCCGACCAGACCGCGGAATAGCATAGATTACAGAAGCAACTTTCTGTAATCTGTGGGAAGTAGTGCCATCGAGGTAGGACACTCTAGCTTTACAAACAGCAGAAGCTTGGACGTAACATCTGACTGCAGCTTTGGTCCTATAGCATGAGGCCTACAGAGGACCTTGTGAGATACCACCCACAGGACCAGAGTATCCTCAATTGATGAGTCAACGAGATGGCTTGAAACCGCGTTGAGGACGCTATAGGGGAAATTGCCACAGAGTCAATCAATGCAAATAAAAAAATACACAAAATATTATTATGAAGTTGTCTATCTCTGTTGTACCTTATTGATGGAGCGTCTTGTGGTGGAGGTGTTATAGGTGTTAGTAAAAATTGTAATGATAGGTAACCATTATCCCCAACAAGACATGTGTGTGAAGTTGGCCCAGCACTTTTCGATTTTCGAAAAAAAAATTTTTGTGCTGAATTGTGCTAGGTTTGTGCAGATTTGTGCCGTTAAAATTTTTGTTTCATTCCACACGGTTCTCAAAATATTTCACAAAATGTATAGAATGGGCTAGCCCAGCACTTATCGAAAAAATGAGTTTTTACGACTGAAACAGGTTGTGCTATGCATGTACAGTGTTGTGCTGTTCGAATTTTTGCGAAATTCCCTCTTATCTCCCGGAAAATCGAAAATGAAGAAAAAAGTTAGCCCAGCACTTTTGATTTTTCTTTCCAAAAATTGGTGGAAAAATTTGTGCTACATTTGTGCTGACTTGTGCCGTAAATATTTTTTCGAAAATTCGTCGGATTTACCGGGAAATCGCGAAATTAAGAAGAAGGTCAGCCCAGCACTTTCTTGTTTTTGCAGTTTGATTTTTTTTATTAAGTTGTGCTACATTTGTGCTGATTTGTGCCATTGAGATTTTCAGAAAAAACTTTCAACTTTTCCTTCAAATGGTGGATATCAGAAAAATCAGTAGATTGTCTGAAAATCAGTATAAATGGCAACAGGCCGAATACCGTTGAGGTTGGCAACCCTGCGTGCACAACCTACGACTTATCAAGTTTTGCATAGCGTCATAAATCATCAGAAGTGTATCACGATAATAATGTTGCCAGAATTCAGTTTTCAGGAAAGAAATCTCGTAAATTCAGCTTAATAAACACCAGCGTGGATAGCTAATGACTAAAGAAGATTACTATTGTTTATAACTTGTAGATAAGACTCTTGAAAAAATAATGTTAATGGTTGTTTACATGCTGTTAATTTTTCAGCTTAATTTCATACCAGGCCCGGATATAGGGGGGGGGGCAAGCGGGGCGCTTGCCCCGGGCGTCAGCTTAAGGGGGCGCCAAAATCAACCAGAGGTTGAAACTTTTCTTTAGTTTCTCGGAAAAAATTAATTTCCTAGAGCTAACATCGAAACTGTAGAATGGAAACATGATAAACCATCACTATGCCAAAAATCTTCAAAATCAATGAGGGATCAATTAACTGTATATGTATTATTCAGTCATCTAGGAATGACCGCCCAGGCCCGGATCTAGGGGGGGGCAAGCGGGGCGCTTGCCCCGGGCGTCAGCTTAAGGGGGCGCCAAAATCAACCAGAGGTTAAAATTTTTTTTTTAGTTTCTCGGAAAAAATTAATTTCCTAGTGCTAAAATCGAAACTGTAGAATGGAAACATGATCACTATGACAAAAATCTTCAAAATCAATGAGGGATCAATCAACTGTATATGTATTATTCAGTCATCTCTAGGAATGATCGCCAAACTTGGGTGAAATAGGTTAAAATATAGGATATGTCTACAATGTGTCGCAAGCATAGAGCCAGTAATTCCTTTATCTGGGGAATTACCGACTCATCCCCATTTCATCTGGAACTAAGGGCCAAAATTTCCGATTTTTTATGGACCATAACATAAAAACTAATCCTTTCAGCAAAATTCTGTTCGCATATTCGTAATCTACGCCCTCGATTTAGTAAATACACCAATATTGGTGGAAATGGCAGAGATCGAAAATTATTCAAATTTTCCATACTGTTTGAATTTTTTGAAAAATATTTTTGCTCTCCGATCGAAACCAAATTGGTACTGTACACTAATACGAGTGCGCAGAACACGCATATGCAAACAGATATTTTTTAAAAATTAAGTTTTCAAGTAATTGTCGATGGAAAATCGGAAATTATGGACATTCGCCGAAAAATTATATAAAATCTAATCTGTTAGCGGTAGATGAATGAAGTGTGATTTTTTCTATTCGCAAAGAACCAATCTATCACAAAAGAATCAGCAGATGACTAGTGCTTTTTTTCTGGCTGCTACACCTCCTCAAAGTTGACCAATTTCTTCGAAATTTTGCACTAAAAGTGATTTATTTCTCAGAATACTGATCCTTTGAAAAATCAAATTGCATATTCGTGATCTACGACCTCGAATTAATAAGTAAAATGACCCTGGTCGGTATATGTCGCTGAAAAAATTAATTAATTTTCGTAAAAGCGATAGATGAGCGAGGGTTACAAACGACATTCTTGTGAAAACAAACTTTTTTATTTCTCGAACGATTTCAACCCGAGTCATTTTTTCTAGTAATTCGTGGTCGAAGATTACGAATAAGCAATTAGATTTTTCCTAAGATGAGTACTTTGGGAAAAATATAACTTTCAATGGAACAATGGGAAAAAAATAATAGTGATTTTTTTCCTGAAGTACTCATTTTGGGAAAAATCTAATTGCATATTCATAATCAACGACCTCGAATTAGTGAAAAAAATAACTCGGGTTGAAATCGCGATGACGAATATGCAATGATATGTTTCCTAAGAACCTTAGGGGGAGAGGGGGGGGGGGGCGCCATCATGAATTTTTGCCCCGGTCAGAAAAAATCGTAGATCCGGGCCTGTGACCGCCACACTTGGGTGAAATAGGTTAAAAGATGGGATATGTCTACAATGTGTCGCAAGAATAGTGCCAGTAATTTCTTTGCCTGGGGAATTACTGACTCATCCCCATTTCATCTGGAACTAAGCGCCAAAATTTCCGATTTTTTATGGACCATAACTTAAAAACTAATCCTTTCAGCAAAATTCTGTTGCAGATTCATAATCTACGCCCTCGATTTAGTAAATACAACAATATTGGTGGAAATTGTAGAGATCGAAAATTTTTCAAATTTTCCATACTGTATGGATTTTTAGAAAAATATTTTTGGTCTCCGAAAATCGGAAATTTTGGACCTTCGCGGAAAAAATTATAAAATCTAAACTGTTAGCGGTAGATGAATGAAGTGTGGTTTTTTCTATTCGCAAAGAACCAATCTATCACAAAAAAATCAGCATATGACTAGTGCTTTTTTTCTGGCTGCTACACATCTTCAAAGTTGACCAATTTCTTCGAAATGTTGCACTTAAAGTGATTTATTTCTCAAAATACTGATCCTACAAAAAATCAAATTGCATATTCGTGATCTACGACCTCGAATTAATAAGTAAAATGAATCGGGTCGATATATGTCGCTGAAAAAATTAATTTTCGTTCGGAATAATTTCGTTTGTAAAGCGCGGGTAAAAACGATAGGTGAGCGAGGGTTGCAAACGACATTCCTGTAAAAACAAACTTTTTAATTTTTCGAACGATTTCAACCCGAGTCATTTTTTCTACTAATTCGTGGTCGAAAATTACGAATAAGCAATTAGATTTTTCCTAAGATGAGTACTTTGGGAAAAAAATAACTTTTAATGGAACAATGGGAAAAAATAAGAGTTATTTTTTTGCTGAAGTTCTCATTTTAGGAAAAATCTGATTGCATATTCGTAATCAACGACCTCGAATTAGTGAAAAAAATATCTCGGGTTGAAATCGTGATGACGAATATGCAATTATATGTTTCCTAAGAACCTTAGAGGGGGGGGGGCACCATAATGAATTTTTGCCCCGGTCAGAAAAAATCGTAGATCCGGGCCTGTTTCATACACGGACTGAAACGTATCTTCTATATATATAAAATTTTGAGATTTACGGTAAACTATTTTCAGAGTCACGCATCTGCATCTGTATCAAGAAAATTGAGTTATAAACAATAGTAATCTTTTACAGTCATTAGCTATCCACGCTGGAGTTCATTAAGCTCAATTTACGAGCATTAGGCCTGTTGCCATTTATACTGATTTCAGGCAATCTACTGATTTTTCTGATATCCACCATTTGAAGGAAAAGTTGAAAGCTTTTTTTGGAAATCTCAACGGCACAAATCAGCACAAATGTAGCACAATTTAATAAAAAAAATTAAACTGCAAAAACACGAAAGTGCTGGGCTGTCTTTTTTCCAAAATCTAAATTTTTTGGAAAACTAGAAGGATTTTCGTGAAAATTTCAACGGCACAAGTTAGTACACGACTAGCACAATTTTTCACATAGTTTTCATTGAGAAAAAACGAAAGTGCTGGGCTAACTTTTTTTTCAATTTCGCGATTTCCCGGAAAATCCGACTAATTTTCGAAAAAATATTTACGGCACAAGTCAGCACAAATGTAGCACAAATTTTTCCACTAATTTTTGAGAAGGAAAATCAAAAGTGCTGGGCTAACTTTTTTCTTCATTTTCGATTTTCCGGGAGATAAGAGGGAATTTCGCAAAAATTCGAACAGCACAACACTGGTCGCATTCAGCGGACGGAGCGCAAAGCGCTTCTGCTACCCATCTGTAGCGGTAGCGGTCGGGAACATGTTGAACGTCCGCTGGCAAGCCGAGATAGGATTTAAGGCAGTCCAACAAGATGTCAGGATGAGCTGATTGGTTGAGAAGTCTGTAGGAAAGACGTAAATAAACGGATTTTTTAAGTTTCGTTAACCTTGTGCTGGTTAAGTCAGTTTTTTTGTGTGAAAAATTACTTACTAGGTGTACTCTGTATCAATTGCGGTTCATCTACTTACCTACCTGTATATAAAAATGGAAAATTCAACATCCTTCTATATTTCTAACCATCAATTTCCATTTCATTTTCATCAACAAGCTCAAACTCGTACATCTTCCACACTAAATAACAACTACTCAGTGCAAATACAACTTTCGCTCCTTTTCGCTACCGCTACCTAGCACAAATCAAATCCGCTCCCAAAAATGGCGTCCGCTCCAGAACGTGTTGGGAATGTAGCGCATATTTCACCGAACGTTTCCGCTAGCGTTTGGTAACAGTTGGGCAACTGTTTCGTCCGCTGAATGCGACCACTGTACATGCATAGCACAACCTGTTTCAGTCGTCAAAACTCATTTTTTCAATAAGTGCTGGGCTAGCCCATTCTATACATTTTGTGAAATATTTTGAGAACCGTATGGAATAAAACAGAAATTTCAACGGCACAAATCAGCACAAACCTAGCACAATTCAGCACAAAATTTTTTTTTTCGAAAATCAAAAAGTGCTGGGCCAACTTCACACACATCAACAAGACGCCCATCCAGTACACGTTGTGTGTACCTCATGTGAACTCTGGACATTTGAAAGATCCTGGAGTCGTGCATGCTTCCTGCTCATCTTGCTACAATATCCAAAAATTCTGTATTAGGCCCAACAATGGCTTGGACATTAATTGAAAAGTCTGATTTTCTGTTGCGATAAACTGCATGAAATCGATTTCATGATTGACTTTAATAATGCTGATTTTTGGAAGCACAATAGACAATTAAATTACTGTGAGTTCACAAAGCAAACCAACCCAACTTTCATTTCGAGATCGTCTTGAGTCAGGGTTCGACCATACTCAAAATTTGACGTTCCCAAAACCTATCTTGAGATCATTCGAGTACTTGAGTCACATTTATTAATAAGCGCCTACTCAAGTGAGATCGCCGATTGAGACGTCATCTTGACAAAGACACAAGTCGAATTTATTAACAAACTGATGTCTCAAGACGCTACTTAAGACATTCTCAATACTTCAGATCTGACTATTAATACGGGCCTAAATGAATTTTGAAAACTATTGAGTTTAGGCCTTGAACAACAAAAAGAAAAAGTTCGTGCCATGCCATTTGTAAAAATGGACAATTTTTGAAGGTCATTTTCGAAAAATCGCATGATGATGATGATGATAAATCATACATTTATCTCGACCGGTTTTCAAGATATGATCTCTAGTTAAAACCATCATAACCATACATTTGCTGAAAAAAATGGTCAGTGGACAGTGCATTTAGAAATCAGGATCTCATGTATATTCATAATAATAGGTATGATATAAAAATTGGGTATTTTCATTTGTAAAAGCAGGATGGTATAGTATTTCACCAATTCACCAGCCTATAAAGTTAAGATATACTTGGTGAAACATCTAAGGCTGTGTGCCCCACTTCCCAAATAACAGCCAATGCAAGCCTTAAAGCAAGTTTGTCGGCGGGAATTAATTTAAACAATTGCGATAATTAAGTTATCAATATTTATAATAATTAATTTATAATTTATGTTCTTATCTCAAGGGCGGTCCTGCCGGGGGTTGCTGGTAAAGGGGATAATTACCCCCCCCAGAGTCCTTAACGAATTCGATTTTTTAAATTTTTTATATGAAAAAACTAAGAAAAAACAATATTATAATGAAATGAAAAGGAGAGATTCCTTCTAAAATTTTAAGAAAAAAAATATGGGACTGCAAATGCTACCTAGAGATACCTTCAGGCTGTTATTTAAAGTCTTAATTTGAAATTTCAATTGTTCTTTCAATAAATACCCCCCCAGAAAATCAGTCTAGGACCGCCCTTGTTTTATCTTGTATTATAATAGTTAAATAAATGGATTTTTTTGTCACTAATTGTGAATTCCATTTTAGTCCCCAGTGGAATAATATTTTACTTTGTGTAACTACTTACACAAAGTAACGTCAATCAGTTTTAAAAAGTGTCACTATATAGGTAATCAAAATTTGACAACATTTCAAAAATTTTTCATAATATGAAAAATTCTTCCTTATTTTAAAGTTTCATTGAAACTCTTGCTATTCTATTCTTTTTTTAATTTGCGGAAGTGCATACATACTAACGAAAAAGGTCAAGTGGAAGGCATTTTTTGAAGAGGCAATTAAATTATCCTTAAACCCCCTTTCAATTAAGGATTTAAGGGGTTGCTGTCATCATGCTCACAGGGTTCAATATGAATTGATAATTGAAAATGGTACTAACTGTATAAAAAGTCCTCCAACGAACCAAAGTTCCGCATTTTCTGCATTTTTTCTGATTTTGCATGGGGACCGAGATATTAAGGGTGGTACTTTTTCAAATTGACAGACTGTATGTGATGAAAGGTATTCATGAATGATTTTCTTAACGATCTCGAAATTCATTCGAAGTTCTTTCGGAACAATAATTTGCCGAAGCATTAATTATAACGAGACAAACCGACCACTGATTCATTTTCATTCCGACCTTGGCATTCGATAACCATAAGAAGTATGTACGTACTTGTTGCGGTGAGTGGTTATTAAGACATAATATATTCAAACATGATGATTGCAATGCAAAGATTCATATGAGATGCTGATTATAATTCGATTGGCAATGAGTGACTTGGATTTTACGTACGGCACTCACGTACATAATATCATAGGAGAGAAAATTTTTGGGCAATATTTTCGACTAGGAAAAAGCTTATTCTTTTGACTTCATGAGTTATTGAAAATATCAGCAAATTCAATGGAAAGAAAGCATGACAGTTTTCAGTAGGATTCAACTAAAGCATTCAGAAAGCAGAATCCTTATGGAACACTTTAGTTGGCGTTCTGAGCTTCTCACTCAGTTTTGAATAGTAATAAGGATCACCTTGTTTGAAAAAACAGAGACAGGCAGATGATCGATGCTCAATGCGAAGGATTTGATATTTTATGTTTTTTCGTGCCATTTTCCATCCCAAATTTTTTGAGGATATACAATTACAAGAAGATAAAATAAATCACCAATTCTGTATCTCAGAAAGTACTAGCATATGGCGCAGATGACTCTTCAGAATGTAATTCAAGAGCGAAGTAGTACTAGTTTTCAACTTGGTAGGAACTGTATTCATTTGTCAATAGCTCAATCTACATAGGCGAGAAAAAGAAGCTTACTGTTGAGCAAAACGAAGCAGAACGAGACCAACAATATGAGAAAGATCCGTTGAGGACTGAGGTGAACTGCTACACCAAAAGGTCACTTTGAATTATCTATATCTCGGTAACAGCAAGTAGTAGAGAAAAGAACAAAACTCCAAAAACGCGTAAAGTATATGTGCAAAATGAAAACCAATATAGCAAAGATCCGTTGAGGTGCCCTTCTAGTGTAATATTACACCAAAATAAACTGAGTGGTGAACGAAACGGTGCTTAACGAGAGCAAAATGAGGGCACAAAAATCATTTGTGATGCCCTGCTACTTTATCGCCGCTGTTTACGAGCGTAGGTAAAGTCCATTGAATTGTAGGTGTAAATGTTTTGTTTTTTCTCTATTTGCTCTTTGTAAAAATAATAAATTGTCGTGTCCTAAGATTGTAATTCTGATATGCAAAATAAACGATGATGATGATGATGATGTTTATTCAGTATTCAGATTCACACTGTTACACTGTTTTTCTAAGAAGTTACATTATTTCTCATATTTCTGCTAGGGATATAGGCTTACAATTCCACCATCAGACATAGGCGGAAATATAAATTTTTTATGAGGAGGGGGCACCCCTCAGTAAAGGTAGATTCGGAATATTTTTGAAATTTAGTTTAGACGAGAAATTATCTTTCCTGTTACTTGAACTTAAGAGAAAATCTGTAAACCTCACTGAAAAATATGTATTTTGTGAATTTAAGACATGAGGTAATACCTTCTTTACTTATGTAACATGTTGGACATATCTACTGGGTGTCCTGGATAAGATGGAGAACATTTTAATGGGAGACAAAACACACCTGGTGGATCACGAAAAACCTCTAGGAGTTCTAGATTCTGATTTGCAGGGTGTTTTTCAAATTTGAATGGAAATTAAAACCACCCTATCTCCTGAAAGATTTATCCGAAACTTGGAATGAAGATAGCTTCCATGAGGTTCCAGAAAACTGCAATCAAATATCATTTGATTCGCAGGACCATCACATAAATTTGGGCAGTTCTTGAAAGTTCGCGAAATCGCCCTTTACAATGAATTTCATGATTTCTTCCTTATCTGCACCGTGGACCGATGGGGGCACGATCCCCTCATTACTGATTATGCTACCAAGCTGTTTGAAAGATACACACGTTCAAAATAACAACCAACAACTTTATCCTTTTTCACTTGGAAAACTAGAATTTACTACCTTTTTAATGATTATTTTTTGTGTTCCTTTAAATTTCGTTCACGTGCTAATTGACTGAAACCTCCTTATAATTTCCTATGTGTATTTTCGAACCTAGCTGATGGTGATATTGTGAGCAGAAATCAATTGCTGAAATGAAAAAGAAGTGTGGCCCTCGAATGCCTCAATTAATCCAACATATATACTGATCGAGATTATTCTGGTTTGTTTGGTCTTTTGACCAAACAAACTGTGTTCAAATATTTAGAAGCCTAGAACTCTATACAACCTCATGCTCTTAACATTGATTTTCATGCATTTGGAAACGCGGAAGGGAAAATGGCAATACAGGTACTTCCTAAATACCAAATCAATACGTTATTCACAACGATTGGTATGAAAAAGGACATCATTAGAATGAACAAAAGTGTGAATCAATTCGCCAAGCATGGAATTAATTCAATCCACTTTCTTTTCCGCAATCGCTATTGCCATGCATAATTACCATTGAAGTTCTTTCTTTTAATCACATAACGCACCAATAAGGCGTGTTAAACATTCCTTGATGAACAAAAAATTATCTCATTTTCCCAAAGACTAAATTTGTATTCGAATGGCGAAATATCAAAGAGACGATTAGCGCATCTAGGTATACAGGATGTCCCTGAACTTAACGTCAAGCCGAAACGGGGTGACAGGATTGATTGTAACCATCATAAGAAAAATCAGAAAAAAAATCTATCCCATGCAATTATGGGCATTTTAAAAGAAACTAAAAATTTGGTCGAAGTGTAACCATTTTTCGGTTATTGTGAGATGATGAGAGAGATGGATAGTTGCTAAGAGCGAGTGAGACAGATAGTGACGGATATGCCCGGCTTATAAGTAAATCTTTTTTATGAAAATGTAGGGCGTGTATTGAAGCTGATGATAAACAATTTGAACATTTGTTGTAATAAAAAATGTTATTTCCCTATCTGACTTTTATTCCAGTAAACCTTAACTAAACTATGTCAAGATTTTTCATTATTTTATTAATTTTACTTACTTTTGTTGATTTTGGTAAAAATGGCGTCACTATCAGTCTCGTTCGCTCATGGCAAACATATCCACTATCCATCTTTCTCATCATTTTGCCCTAAAATTAAGAACCCACCAAGATCTTGTGCGAATAAAAAACATTTTGACTGAGTAGAATGGGTAAGCAAAAATCGGGTTACTTGAGGTTTTTATTTTTTTCTTCTTTTTTTTAGTATGAAACTAACAAGTATTGTACTATTTTACAATCCTGAATAAATGCGCCAACTTTTAATGGCATTTGCCAAGGCACTCTAGTACATTTTTTTTAAAGGAGGGCCTATCAAAGTCGACAATTTGGAACATTTTAAATTCATAATTAAACAAATAGTATTAATTCTGAGAAACTTGGGGCAATTGTGTCATTATTTTTGACTGTGATTCTAGAAATATTATTTAGGGTTACGGTTCCAAAGCTTAAATAAACAAAAATAATAAAAATTAACCACAATAACGGAAATATGGTTACACTTCGACCAAATTTTTAGTTTTTTTTTAAATGCCCATAACTTTCAAACTACATGGGATAGATTTTTTTTCTGATTTTTCTTATGATGGCTACAATCAATCCTGTCACCCCGTTTCGGCTTGACGTTGAGTTCTGGGACACCCTGTATAAGGAAATTTATGTGAATTGGATTCTGTATTATAGCCAAAGTTGCTGTAACTAGTTTCCAAAAATACATCAAAATCTGATGGTCAAAAATTAATACATGTAGGTAATTGATGTTCTCCAACAGATAGATCATAGAAACGAAATCACAAAACCCTGAGGAACTCCACTCAAAAAGGGTCTCGATGATGATACGGTCAACACGAACTGGAAACAATCTTCCAGTTAGAAATGCCACATAATCCAACAAAGTGAAGGGCAAACAATTCCGAAATGTTTCAGTTTGCGAAATAGAAAATGCTCCTGAAGAGTCTAGATAGACCACCTGACCACATCAACCAAATGAGCAATATTCAAGGATTTGTACCAGGAATTGGGGGGCCTCAAGAAGGTTGGTAATCACCTGGAAGGAAAACTTATGTCCCATTTTCCTTTATATAAAAAATGATCAATTCAATTTCTGCGAGTAGTTTGAAAACAAAAAATAAAAATCCGGAAATCCGGCTCTTTCTCGGGAATATCTAGAGATGAGTCGATGAAAGGTAAGGTATTATATGAGTAAGATTGTCCTAGACTGAAGCACTAATCCGCTATTTCGAAGGTTGAAAATAAAACAAAAACACAATCATATTCCCGAAAGAGGTGGAGCTGAACTCATGTGTCATGAAACTAGCAAAAGTAGCAAAATATATTTGCACTCAAGAATAATCAAAATTATGAGAGTTTAATACTCTTATTATAAATATATACCTAGTCTTATTTCAGGTGGCAGGTTCGAAACTGACCCAAGTTAACTTTTATAAATTATCTGGAGTAAAATTAAGAATGGAAGAAAATAAGTTGAAAAAACATTCTATAGATTGTTTTTGAACGTAGAATCATCTAACTTCAACTACTTCAAAGTTCATTTCAAATCTATCGTTTTGAAAAATCGAGTCTTAAGACATTTGTATTCGATTATTCTGTATTGAACCGTTGCTACGACCCAAAAGCCAAAGGTGTTTCAAGTGAAGTTTCGGATATCGTTCATCAGCTCAAAAACAAAAGTTTCGAAGATAGGAAGCCAGACTTGAAATCATTTAGGTATGTACATATATAATCATATTGAATAAACTTAACACTGATGACGTCATGACCATGGCTTCCAGCCAATTTCAGGACAATAAAATATACCTTTAATACGAATACCTTCAACTCAACCTACTCTTCTTTTTAAAGATCACCTGGAAATCAAGTTATTTTCAATTCTTGATAAATCGAGGATATAACTTCTGAATATTTGACGCAAATTGGTTTAATTAAGTAACACAAATTAAATGGTACATTTCGAGTTTGGCAATATTCTGAAAGGGATTGTTTCACCTTGTGTCCTCATGTTTCCTGTTGTTGCAGTAAACTTGAAACTATCATTAAAAGTGATTAGTATACAGGATGCCTGAAAGTGGAACATTTCGAATGCACCACTCATAACTACTCAAACAATTGATTTTCTACACCAGCTTTTCCTCCAGAGTGCGTAAAAAAATAACATAGCGGGATGATATTGGTTATTTTCATTTCACAGCATGTACTCATTTGAATATATGAAAGGAGGGTTGCAAGATTTACGAAGGAATTATGCAAGAACAAAACAAAAAATAATCAATTGGTCAGTAGGGCCTCGACGCTCAACTATTATTCATAGTATAGTTCATGGGCGCCGGCAGAAATTTTTCTCAGGGGGGGCAAAATATCATCTACGGTTAGTTTTACCGAAAGAAAAATTTCTCTAACGGTGACTATCGAAAAATACCCAAAGAGATGGAATCAATTAAATGATCGTCAAGACCGAACGGTTGCATCGAGCTCCATAAAATCTTCAGATTTTCAACTAGAGGAGTTGCTCTTTCAGAATATGTATCACATTTCCATCTACGGTTAGTTTTATTGAAAGAAAAATTACTCTGACAGTGACTATCGAAAAATTTCCAAGAAGATGGAATAAATTAAATAATCGTCAAGACCGAACGGCTGCATCGAGCTCCATAAAATCTTCAGATTTTCAACTAAAGGAGTTGCTCTTTCAGAATATGTATCACATTTACATTAACGGTTAGTTTTATGGAAAGAAAAACTACTTTTACGGTGACTATCGAAAAATTTCCAAAAAGATAGAATCAATCAAATGATCGTCAAGACCGAACTGCTGGAATGAGCTCCACAAAATCTTCAAATTTTCAACTAGAGGAGTTGCTCTTTCAGAATATGTATCACATTTCCAACTACGGTTAGATTTATTGAGAGAAAAATTACTCAAACGGTGACTATCGAAAAATTTTCAAAAAGATGGAATCAATTAAATGATCATCAAGACCGAACGGCTGCATCAAGCTCCATAAAATCTTTAATGTTATAAATATGGCCGATCTTAGATGCGCAAGATTCAATATCTAGTAATTTTGAATTCTTGTGCAACATATTGAACGAAGAAAAAAGCATTTCATGTTCCTTTGAGAATCTCGTTTCAAGGGCTGAAATCAGAGGATCTAAATATTGGATGAATATAGATTTTTTGAAGATGCTTCATAATTAGATATACATTTGTCTACCGCAAATTCGTGGATTTCCAATCTCTATATTTGAGACTCTGAGCAATAGATGATGCTTTGGCAAAAATTTCTGTGAAGCATGCATCATCGGAACGATATTTTCCACATATATCTATAATAAAATTTATGTGACGTGGAACATCTACAAAATTGATAAAAGCACCTTGTAGTGTATTTGCTATTGGTTCCAATATATTTGAATATTTACTTGCTACCGTTAAACAAACCACAAAATTGAAAGAGTTTATTGCAGCCCATAACTGAGCAGCTCTTTTTGTTGTTGAAGAATTCATTGAAATTTCTTTTTGAATATAGTTTCAGAGTTTTCATCGAAAACTCGCAAAGATTTATATCTAGCTGACTAATGAGTTTCACAAAACAAAGGATAATGTTGAAGGTGTTGTGCTGAAAAAAATAAAGCGATCAGAATCTCAGGGGGGGGCATGGCCCCCCTGGCCCCACCTGCGGGCGCCCATGGTATAGTTATATTGAACACAGCTTGATTGCAGAATAACTAGAACTTTATTTAACAAGGAAGTAGGCTTTATCGTTGTCCGAAATATTACTATAATTTAAGATTCGGATCAACAAATGCTTTAGGACAGTCCAGGTAGTCCTCATTTCTTTCCTTTTTTTCCCAATTTCTTCAAGGGATATGAACCGCTATATCTATGGGATATGATTTCCTAACATATAAGACTCCTGTAGCCTTCCTTCAACACCTGAAAAACTCAAGAACCATCAGAGGGAAGACTGACAATCTTGCTCAATAAGTCATATTATTATTTATTGCTTTTTTCATCTCTTCTTTCTATTTCAGATAGGATCTCGGGATTGAAAAATGGAGGAAGAGTTCTGATTCAATAAAGGAGATTACCTTCACTAAAAATAGTAGCTCATTCTGTGAACACATTCCGTAACACTATACTCTATTAAGGGAATACAAGATTTTTACTGCATTTTTTTTCCTAAGCTCTTATCATAATCCGAATTATATGCTTCCCCGTTATACTGACCTTCTAAAACTTTTTGTCTGATATTCAGGCTATATATTATTGATACATATTATTGTAATGCTTCACAGAGGTCTTTAACTAAAGTTATTTTCATCAAATTCATTTTCAGTATTTAATGAGGACTTCCTCATTATGTTAAGGAACTGAAAATATTTTTATGTTTCTTTCTATTCCGGAAGTAGGTATGAAATTTGTTTCATCAAACCGCATGTTCAATAAATGTTCACATTTTTGAGAGAATCAAAAATGGGGAACGAATTTTTTTACTATTCTGATCATATGATTTCACTGATATTCCGAAGCCTTCAGAGTTATAGTCAAAATCACATTAAAATTCATTCAAAATCACAACTAAAAATGTAATGAGTGAGCATAACATTCGAATAGCTACTTCTGGCAGTAAATACGTTTCGTGAAAATATCTTCAGAATTTTTCCGTATCAATTTGAGACAGGTAAAAAAAAGACCCTGAATATTCAGTAGCAGATTTACCTTAAGGCCAAGTAAGCCAAAGCCTAGGGCGGCCAGATATTAAAGACGATCGACCAATCATGACAAAAAATTTCCTGATGATAAAAAGAAATAACTATAAGTACCTTTATAGAGTGAGTGAAAATTATTTCACTGAATTCAACGTTCTGTTTATATTATTATAATATCGATTGCTGCTCAAAAATGTATTGTCCAAAAGAATATAATACAGGAAAATATTTCAACCGAAAAACCCTAAACTCAAACTATGAAGATTTAAACCAAATCACCTATAGAGGAAATATGCTTCCTGCCTAAATTACAGGGAATTTCATAGCGATAAAATCATTACTTTTCCAAATATTCAAGTTGAACATAAAAAAGCACAGTTATATTGATTGCAGGTGTATGTGTATTATTTATAATTTTAGGCTTTTCTGATCTTTGGATTCATAACGCAATTAAAACTCCAATCCGTTAGCAAAAAACTAGTGGTATTTAACGAAATTATTTTGGAATAAGAAATTAAACATTCGAGGAATATACCTAAAAATGATCACGAACTTTTTCCCACGAATTGAAATAACTATCTGAAAGCTTTGTTTATGCTGGACGTCAACTTGCCCTTTGAACTTTTCTCTCATAAGGTTTCTGGACAGTCGAAAAACTTTCAGATTTTAGTGTTTCAACTTTCAAAAACCTGAAGATTTCAAGTTTACTCTGAGAGTCTCTGAGAGGCCTTCAACACACTTTTTCGAAAAAAGAAAATTCCCGGACACAACTTGATATACTCAGGTTTTGGCAAAAGTCTGTAATAACTCAAAATGCAAACTCTGCAACCCGTCAATTGATTTTTTATTAGGTACTCTCTTTTTCTGGCAATAAAATTGAGCGTTTTTCTTTACCCCTTACTCGCAACCCTATCAACTTCCGTTTTTCAAAAAAGCATGTGTGTGCTCGTTGAAAAGCTCACGAAGGATGGAAACCCAGCATAATCTTTGTTTTTTTATGGTTATTATAAGAAACACATGTTTTAAACTATTCGAAAAACAAAAGTTGGATGGGGTTGCGACTAAGGGGTTAAAGAAAAAATATTCAATATCAGTAAGAATTTGTGTCCAACCCCTCCTCTACTATTTTCCTAAATAGTATAGGTATGTAGCATCATTGAGTATTCGATTAATAATTAGTTAATAATTTTTTCAACTCAATTTCTGTATTGATAAAGAAGTTTTTTCGTGAAAAAAGATTCGGCGTACGACGTGAAAGTGATGAAAAATGTGGAACTTTGCTGGAATAACTGTTTGATCAATTACAACGTGTCCCAACTCATTATGAAGAAAAAGTTTTACGTTTTACCTACTTCAGATATTTACTCGCAAAGCGCGAACAACGTACACACGCAAAGCATAATAAAATGTGAATTGAACACATTGTGTTTCTCAACCATTGTTGATGCCACACACTAATAGTAAAGTTACATGGAAGGCTCTCTGTAAATAATAATATCATTCATCGAATTGATATAGGTACCTGATCATTCTACATTCATCAAAATCCTCAACTGCACTCATATACATACAGGTTGCTTCTCCATACACAGTAGCGACCTTGGAATTCAGCTGTAAGCTGTAAACTGTAAGCATCTTTCAACATTTAATCATCACTATAGCTGAATTCCTCAAAAGCAGCAAGAACGATTCACCCTTTCAAACATCCACTCTCCTTTTGATCAAAAAACAATAATTTTTTTCGTTTAAGATACATTATGAAAAAATAAATAAATCATTTCTCCCAAAACGCTTTTAATGAATTATCTATGCGGATATCTTCTTATTGATAGATTCGGGTGACTTGGGTTGGGACAGTCCTGTAACTTGGGACAATTAGATAGATAGATAGATAGATACTTTTATTTCAATAATTGGAAACAAATACAGGTTACAAAAATGAAACAAGTCAAACTTATTTTAATTAACCACAGAATCTAAAAAATTCCCCAATATCATAAGGTTCACAATTCATTAATAGTTTATGTATCTCCCTTTTGAATAAACTATAATCCTGTATAATTTGCAATCTTCTTGGTAGCCCGTTAAAAATCTTCATTTCCATATATAATGGATGATTCTCAAAACAAGATAGAGTGTGCACCGGAAACAACCACTGATACATACGCCTTGTATTGTTCTTATTTTTGTACCTTGAGTAATATTCACTATGCTTGTGAAAGAACAGCATTAATCGATATATATATATAGACCTGGAAGTGTTAATATTTCATTCGTTTTGAAGACAGATCTACAACTCTCTCGATATTTTCTACCAGTTATCACTCTTATGGCCCATTTCTGCTTCACGAACATTCTATCCATGACTGAAGTTCCACCCCAAGATATGATGCTGTAAGTCGCCAGTGATTGAAAATTAGCATAGTAAATTGTTCTCAGTACATCATCATTAACCATCCTCTTCAAGACATTCAGCGTATAAATGACAGAATTTAACTTCTTTCCCAATTGATCCACATGTTCTCCCCATTTCAAGTTTTGGTCTACTGCAACCCCCAAGAAAGACACCACCTCCTTGACGTCAACATCACCATCTTTACATCCTAGAGCGCTCGGGAAGATCTGTGAAGATCGATCTGTAGAGAAGTAGGTGCATACAGTCTTTTGCATGTTCAAGATTAGCTTGTTCTCGCGGCACCAGCTGCATATCTCATACAGCACTGATCTGAATAAAACAAGTGAGTCTTGGAGGTTTTTACACCTTATCAAGATGTTAGCATCGTCAGCAAAGTTGACAAGTTTACAGTTCTCCGGTAGTGTTAGGTCTAGGTCATTAATATAGATTAGAAAAAGCAGGGGTCCTAATATGCTGCCTTGTGGGATGCCCATGGTTATTTCGATGTCCTCTGAGGTGAACTTCTCACTGTTTCTATTAATAAGAACTCTCTGTTTCCTGTGTCTCAAATAACTTCTAATTAAGTTCAGTTGTTTATCCCTTATACCAGATCATTCAAGTTTTTCCAACAGTAGTTGATGATCAACGCAATCGAACGCCTTAGAGAGATCAAGAAACAAGCCCAAGGCCACATTAGGTACCCTTCTTGCAGATTTCTTTGTTTCTTACCATTTATGAGTGAAGGGACCAACTTAAAAGATTATGAAGCGTCTTTTCGGTTAGTTTAACAATTAATTCCTGTTGAGTTTGCCGTGACCAGAGCGTTTGAATTGACAGGAAATCTTAACGAAGTCAGGGCAGTAAAAGGGCGTTTTTATGGCCCTTGTACTTTCTAGTGTCCTCTACATGTGTTTCGCTTTGTGCATGTGTAATTTTTTTCTGGATACATGGGATATTGGGATATAAGATATGTCATGAAACAAGGTTGTTTACAAATCAAACGGCAACACGGATCTCATTCATTTATGTATTTTGTTGTTTCATAGGGTGACTTGGGACAATGCCGAATAGATACAAGCGGCGCATTGGCAGCAGGAACTATGCCGATTTTTCGCAGAATATTATCATTTACGTTATTTCCACAAAGAAATCACCAAAGAATGAAAGAAATCAAAGTTCCCTTGTTTTGTTCAATTTTCAGGGGTCACCTATTTCATTTGAGAGTTGAGAAATCAATAGATTTCAACTTGTGTCTCAAGCCTCCCAAATCGGTGGGTGACCTGGGACCAGTATATTTTATTTTTTTTCAAAATTTATAACCGAATTCTGAAGCATGGTATACGAGGATAAATTGAAAAATTCTTAGCCTACTATAGAACCAAACAAGATTTCAATGTCAAAATATTTTATTACTCCTCTTAATTGAATACATTTATTACAGCGAACTTGCAACGTCTTTAGACCTTCCAAAAAAATGTTTCTTCTTGCTCTGCAAACCAGACCTCCACAGCTTTTGTTACCTCCTCGTTGGAAGAAAATTTACGACTTTTTAAAACTTTTTTTCAGTTGAGGAAAGAGATGATAGTCGGATGGAGCCAAATCTGGTGGGGGGTGTTCTAGTAATTCAAACCATAAATCACGAATTTTTTGCATGGCAACATGAGATTTGTGTGCAGGGGCCTTGTCCTGCAGAAACAAAATACCTTCGGATAGCTTTCCGCAAGAACTTTTCCAGCAGATTTTTGGACACGAAACTTCTTAGGTCTTGAAGAACCAGAGTGTCGCCACTCCATCGATTGTTGCTTTGTTTCTGGATAGTAGAAATGTACCAAGTCTCATCCATAGTAACAATTCGGTTTAGGAAGTCTACATCGTTTTCAAATCGTGTACAGATCGAACGCGATGCTTCTACACTTGCACGCTTTTGGTCAACATTCAAACATTTGGGGATCCATTTTGCAGCAATTTTTCTCATGTTCAAATTGACGTGAACTATCTGATGAACGCATTCGTATGAAATATTCAGTGCTTCAGATATCCGTTTTAGACCAATTCGACGGTGATAAAAATCATGTCGTGAACTTCATCGATATTTTTGGGGGACTGACACAGAAACTGGCCTACAATTTCAATGGAAAATTAGAAATCTTTGGAGGCTTGCAGGGTATGAAGCATATCTTCAAAAATCTGCTTACCCCTTAACCCTTTTAAATACAGGTAGGTACTTGATGATGGTCGATACTCCAATTTTTCGATTTTCACAATTTTGGTGGATATCTTTATTTTATTTTATTGCGTAACTCTGGTTTACTTTCTTGACCTCAAACTTCACACTGACACTTCTAATGAGTTATTGTTTGTTGCTATGATGACGAAATTTTTTTTTATGCATGGAACTGGTCTAGACTAACTTCATTACTAGATATCAATATATCCTCTTATATCCTAATCAATAGTCTGAGTTATTAAGCATATTCGAACCTCTTTTTCAGATAAAAATAGGTCACCGTTTTGAAAATATGACAAGTTGAATTAAACAGTCGTCCCAAGTAACCCGAAACTACGATAAGCAAATTACCTAATATTCTATAGAAAAAGTGAATATTCGATTTTCCGTGGAAATATTTTCACAGAAATCGAACAAAACTTTTACTTTTCTACACCGAATAGAAATCTAATTCGAAACTGTTGAAATTCTTCGTGGTATAACATTTTTGTTCCTGAAGGCTAATGTGAAAACCGAGTAAAAATAATCAATCGATTTTTTCAGCCTTCGAAAGACTCTTCCAGACATTCAAACTTTTTTTTTCAATCACTTGCAGTAGTCCTAGGAAGGACAAAATTGGCAAACAAGGCAGCAGCAATGTCCGTGATATGATTTCAATAGAATCAATTCTTTCCAGTGTTCAATTGAAATAAGTGGAATATTTTAGTTATTTAGATGTTTGAAAAAAAAAAATTTCTGAGATAATAGATGTGGCATCTGGCTATAGGTTTAGGTTTAGATCATCGACCTTTGCAAGTTCAGGAACACGCCGGTACTTTATGATGTTTAACTGTTCCACATATTATTCAAACATTTCGCGAATGCTATTGTTACAGTTAGTTAACAGCGAAGAAGGCGGAATGACTGACTCACATAAGTGCTACTTCCATCCATAATGTGCTTCTAGGAGGAGTTCATTAACACAAATTTTTCAACGCAAAACTTTTTCAAATAAAAGTATTGACCTTTTATTCTAGTATTTTTCTTGGGCGATCTCCTTGTAGAAGATAGAATTTGTTACCATATGACACTACACTTTCAATCATTTGCAAATAATCATTCTGTTATTGAAGATCTATAGGAGCTTGAAACCAAGTAAATATCTTTAAAGACAATATTTATGATTATTTGCAGACAAGAATTGTAACAACAAATTATCGTCTGTTCTCAAAAAATGGCTCTGATTGTTATTTGATGTTTCGTAGAGACAGTGCATGGTGGTTTCAGATAGGTTAGACATATGACCATAATATTCAATTCATATCATTCATAGTATTTTTAACATAAATACCATACAATGTTTTTTGAACAATTGCCCTATTATAATGATAAAATAGGCGAATTTGGAATGACATAAAAATTCGAAATGCATTTTGATATTCAAATAAAAAAATCAAAAATTTTCACTCATGGAAAAGTTGAAAAGTTTAAAAATGAGGCAGCAGATGAGAAATACTTGATGGTTAACGTTTTTGGATTATTTGAAGCCTGTCGGCATGATGAATTGTATAATTTATTAGTAGAAGATACCGAATAAATCATTGGTCATACAAATACCAAACTCAAAAATAAAAGTCAGTCGTTCTTTCTGTATTATTGGGAAGTATGTTATTATTATGTATTATTTTCGTAAGTACCTACTTTGCACTGCGCCCTTGTATCATCAAACATCGTCGTTTTTTCCGAAAATACTAAATGTATTTGGTATAAATACATTTGGAAAAATGCCCTCTATTGTTTCCGAATTCCTCAAACTGCCAGAACCAAAGTAATAAACAGGCCTCCGTTTTCGTAGATCCTCCGCTTCTTTGCTAGCAGAATCAGGAGCAAACATCACGGAAATAAAAAACATGGTGAATGGAAGTCTACGAGGTTACCGAGGGCTATGTTGATCATTCCATTGCTTATAGAAATGCCATTGCAGAAAAATTCTCCCAACCTCTAACAAGTCAGCAGATTTTGGAACATCATCATCTAATATTGTACTTCCGGTTTCTACTAGTTATTATGGGACAGAGGATTCTAATAATGTGTTGCGAAGCTCCCTAACGTGGCAAGGCATTATTTGTTAGCAATTGTTCTAGTTGTACGATTAATATGTTCAAAAGTAGGGGAGAAAGAGGCACCTTAGCACAAAGGTAGATTTGAATATGTTGATTTCTGAACGCAGCTTTATCTTGATCTATGCCATAACTCCATTTTGATATTGGCAACACTGGCTGTGACAAACTTCAAGTCACAAAATACGCGTGTTTCGTAGTCGAAAAGAGTTACCTATAACCTATCGCCATATTTGTACCGGCGAAGTAAAAATAAGAATAAATTTTGTAAGAGATTAACAATCACGTGAATAAAGATTTCTAACTAATTCTTTCACAAAATTGTTCAGTACTTGTAATCTTTTATCTTCAAAGTGATCATGGGGCAGATTGGATCAAAACAACCGGGCTGATTGGAACGGTTCGTCCAAATGTTCGCCGGTTTAAATGCAAACTTCAAATGTTTTCTGATCCATGTATTCTAAATTTAATACTTGATTACAATTAAATGCATCACTTGAAGAGAAAAAGAGATATGTTTTACTTTCCTGAAAAAGTTGAAAGATGGTCTCTTACAATTTCGGATATTGTAACAAAACTGCCAGCACCTAATAGTGCTCCTGGCACGTCCAGAACTGCAGGAAGGTTTTCTTTTAATTTTAATTTTTTTTTCCATATAAGATAGGTAGGACAGGACCTACCTCAGATGATTGCTTTAACATGGCTGTGCAACATGATTATTTTTGTTACCATCGTGAAAGTCTGACTAAATTAAAAACTATTATTAAATTTATAAGTTTCATATTGAGTTAATTTTATGTTTAATTTTGCATCCGAGACAGTATAATATAATTATAATAACAATAAACTAATACTCTTGTGCAATATGATTATTTTTGTTAACGAGGAGGCAGACAGACACAATTAAAAACTATAAGTTTTATTTTTGTTACTGAAATGAAAGATATACCATTAGAAGTTTCGTATAAGTTCATTTTTTATTTTAATAACAATAAATATCATTATAATGAAGAAGATAATTATTCTATTTGCTCTTTTTTCTGGTTTTCAACCCATTTTTCAAAAGTGCTCAATGTCGATTCAAATGTGCCCCCACGAATAGGCAGATTTCAACAAATTTAAGTTTTAGAAAAACACATTTTTCTTTTCAACGTTTTCAACAAATTCAAACATTTCATCATTCTTATACATATTAATATTAACAAAGGAGTAAGTAAGCTAAGAAAAATATGTCTTTTCAATTTCGCTTCACAGAGTTGATTTTCTATGTAATCAAATAAGGAATATGTGCTAATGTACCTATTTCTGATGATTGTTGAATATTGATAATAAAAATTTGCAATTTCTGAAATTATTATTATAATTTTATAGAAGAAAACGTAGTGATAAAAATATTTTTAACACTAGTGTTATAAATCTTTTTTAATATTTAACACTATTCAACACTAGTGTTAAAAATATTTTTAACACGTAAACAATCACTTTTAACACTGTTGGCTGTCATTAAATGTGTTACTTTAAATGGCAGTTGCTCAAAAACCTTGTTTTTTTTATTATGTTGAATATGTTAGGTTATGTAGACTTTGCGGGAAATTTTAAGTTTTAGTTTTCTGATGTAATTGAAAGAAAAGTGCATCGGAAACGCATCGAATGCTTGTGGAAGTTTATAAAGCGTTGTAATTTTTCAGGATCTAATGGTCATATGCACCGTTTCATTAAACGAGATTAATTCCTTAAACATCCTTTTTCCATAGAGATTCTATGCTTAAACGTCGTTTTAGAGCTTGAGCTTCGTTCAATCAAACAGTGCATACGGCCATAAGTGTTTTTAACGTGATATAGGATTTATTTCACCTTCAGGATTCAAATCATAAAATCATTTCTCACTACATTGAATCAAGACAAAGAAACGTATGTTTACCTTCTCATTCTAATTAGTATAAAGTCAATAATAAATTTCTTGGAATGTAAATTGATTGATTTCTCATTTTTTCTAATTATCTCCAATAACATTAGTATGAATTGAAAATACCAAGGTCTTTTGAAATTTGTTAAAAGACAGGATATCCTATTCAAATATCTAGGACATTTGAAATGAAATATCGAAGTACAGTAGTGATATGCCAAACAAAAATGTGGCATAAATATTTTCTTCTTCGTTTTAAAGATATTTACGTAGATACACTGGTTGCTTGTTGAACCTTCATAACTTAGTTATTTTGAATAATTGGCGCTATCGAACTGCTGTGGAAGTGTTGTAAAAATTACCTCTGCCAAAATAACGATAGTAAATTTTTTTTTCAAATGAGATGAAATATTTTTATTAAATAATTCAGTAAATCACTGAATATGTGTGTGCACAAGTATTTTATCAAAAAGTTTATTTTTATAAATAAACATGCTGTGGTTTTGTGAACATGATTATTTATTAATATTTCCAATTCCTAATAATATAGTAAACAACTTTCAATTTATAAATTATTTACAATCTATGGCTGAGAGTGAAACCATTTTGGCTTCGCTCCATATCATTTCGTTCCGATTTCAAATGGTTAAGAGCTAACATACAAGTGCCAAGCTACTCGAAAAGAGATACAACTCTATCAGCTGTGGCTGTGAACCTGTCCGGTCTGAATAGTAAGTCAAGGCTGCGGTCATGATGACAATCATGTGAAAGTAAACATAAAAAAAATAGGATAGCGTTTCCGATGGAATCTAACGGAAATAAAATAGTAGGAGCTGAAGGATGATTGTGGCTTCATCATTACAGATTAGCCAACTTCTCTCTCAAGAATAGCCTATCTGAGTAGTTTCAGGGATGGATGAATCTATGGAATTTGAATAAATGAATATTATTTATGTAGTCAGAAATTTAATGAGATGTTTGAATTAGCAGACGAATTCATAATTCATAATAGATAAATATTCAACTAGTTTCCACTTTCTCTGAATATTTTACGTTTTCTATTTCTTATCATTTGATGAGAACTGAAAATAAAAGTATGTATATCTGATCTGATGATAAGAAATACTGTGGATCTAAATAATAATAATCATTTTAAATAAACTTGTCAAACTGAACAGAAAAATTCATAAATTTTCTGGATATTCAATAGAATGTTTCGAAACTAGTAAACTATAAATGATCAAAATTAGATTAATGAATTCTTAAGGTGTTTAAATTCTCATTTATTTACTGTAAAATAAAATGAGATCCAAAATAAAACAAATAGGAAATGTCTATTGTGGATCTCCTAACAGAAAAATTATCGTAAACCTATTTCGAAACGCCCCATTCAAAAGATTTTAATTAATTTCAGGTAATTCTTTTCCTAAACCGCATTCAAATCACTTGAATATCTTCCAGATAAAATTTTTTAGAGAAATGATATTAGAAATTGAGCAAACCTAATTTTTAAATTTCCGAAATATAATAGGTGTCACAATGAAATAGTTCAGAACATTTCTTCATTCTTCAAGATACTTTAACATTTTCAAATTAAAAATTTGATTTAAAAGACAAATTCAGTAAAAAACTTTCTTGTATCTTCATTCTTTCCCTAAACACCTAAACTTGAAACAGAGACTTTATAATTTGTTGAAAAAATTTGAGTAGTAAGCCTATGAATGTAATTATTATGACAAATCTTCCTTATGTTCAAATTTTCGATTCGAAGGATGTCATAATTCGAATCAGTCGAAAAAACTAATGATATTTGACAAATGATGAAAACAAACTGAAATAGCATCAACAAAACAGAAACTGTCGAAAATAGAATATATAACTACGACTTGTATATTCGAGAATGGAGGAAGGGTTAAGGGTTGACAATTCTTCTAACAGTATGCATGTCCATTGACCATCAGGTAATTCAATTGTGTGATCATGAACGAAAAGGACACTAAGCCAAAAATTGATGTCGAAATCTATATTCGATAATAACACAGGCCAACCTGGCCAACACACATTTTGGTGCCTGCGATTTTTTCACTGTTCCTTGGTAATTTTTGGATGCAGAATGTAAAAAAGTTCTCAGATTTTGTCTATCAGATCTAGTTTTTGAGATTTTTAAAAAAAATTGTGTATATAATTTACGTTATAACTGGTATAATATATAATATTACTATTGACAGTTAAAAAAAACAAAGACACATGGATTTAAGTATTTATTGCAAAAACTTAATTTACATAATTACATTAGTCACTAATCACATAAAAAATTTCTTTTATACGATTTTCTAGAATGGAGTTTACTAGGGCAGTCTCGCTGAAGGCTCCAGCAGTAGTCCGCCATCATGTGGCTATCCCATCGTCCTTGATAACGATCTTCCATAGTTTTGATATCCTGATGGAATCTTTCCCCCTGTTCTTCACTATAATCACCTAAGTTTTCTGGAAAACGATCTAGGTGGCTGTGGATGTAGTGAACTTTTATACTCATGTTACAGCCGAGAATATTAAAATTTGAAAGCATAGTTTCCACTAATTCTACGTAATTCTCTGCTTCATGATTGCCAAGAAAATTTTGTACTACTTGAACAAATTAACTCCAAGCGTTAGATTCAGTCTCGTTCATTGATGTGGTGAATTGTGGATCTTTAACAAGTTGCCTTATTTGAGGACCATCAAATATACCAGCTTTTAGTTTTTCCGTGCTAATGCCAGGAAATTTACGTGACAAATACCCAAAACAATTTCCATCTCGATTTAAAGCCTTCACAAATTGCTTCATTAGGCCTAGCTTGATATGCAAGGGCGGAAGTAAGATTTTTTCTCTTGAAACCAAAGGTTCGTTGATCACGTTTTGTATTCCTTGAATCATGACATCTCTTGAAGGCCAATTTTTGTTAACCCAGTGCTCATTTTTAGCTCTGCTGTCCCAAAGGCACAAAAAACAAGGATATTTTGTATAATCACTCTGCTGTCCAAGGAGGAAGTTAATCATTTTTAAATCAACACAAATTGACCACTGATGTTCTTCGTATTTAATTTTTCTCAAAACTAATGCTATTGTTTCATATTCTTCCTTCATAGTAGAATGACCAATAGGAATTGAGCCATATTTGTTACCGTTATGTAAAAGAACACATTTGTTGTCCTTTATCAGAAAAAAATATACCATTTAACCTGTAACGTGTATCTCAGAAACTAGAGCTGATAGAAAAAATCTGGTGGCATTTTTGGAATCAGCACATTGAAAACATCTAAAATCAGATGTTAGATTTCCGGCACCAAATTTTTTTTTCATTTTGTTGGCCTGTGTATTCTATTGTTGAAGATTTTTCACAGCCCATATAGGTATATGATTATTCTGATAGATCTCACGAAAAAGTTTGCCATATAAGTAAGAAAATCCTTAATCAGGACTAATTATTCTGAACACCAATAATTGCTCATTTAACCCTCCGGAAATTTTGCCGAATCGCTTTTCTGCAGATTTTTTCATTTTTCAATGATGTTATCATTGTTATGATTATCTCATGTATTTTTTTTCTGCAATTTGTATTAGCATTATTAACTTTTATTTTTATTATAAACAAGAGGATTTTGCCCATTTTATAAGTCTGGAAAAATACTACAAAGTACGAAATGGCAAAAACACCATTGTTCTTGCAAGAAAAAGACCATTATTTATCAACCATAAATTAAAAAAATTAGTTGTTACTGAAATCCACGTGTTGGGTGACAAATTTTTAGGGTTGATCTGAATATTTTCGTAATTTTTCACTGAAAAACAAAATTTTTGCCTTTGGAATGCTTTATTATAAAACAGGTGATTACGGAGACTGATAATGCACTTATTATGAAGGGTGAGTCTTTGACTCGTACAAATATTTTAACAATAGATTTTTGGGGTCAGAAGAAAAACTTTTTTCTATGCCTTTTTTTTAAGTTTTCATGATGAGCTATGCCATCCCTGGAGAAACGAAATTCCCTTCAGAATAACAAGCTGAACCTATGACACTTCACATCTGCGGATCTTTCAAACAGAGTTGCATTCAGCCAAAGTAGGTACCCAATTTTTCGAATATCACAGATATTCTCCTCTATTTTTGAACATCAAATTAATCGAAAACGGCGCATCATACGGGAAAATATAAAGAATACTTTTATTTTACAACACAATTCAAATATTTATTAGATAGCGTCCAACTTAGTTTCAAGAGTTGTTTTCTTTGAATTTTTTATGGTAAGTAATGTAAGTAATGGTCATAATGAGATAATTGGAAGACGTGGGTGATAAATTGTTTGTTATTGATTCATCAAATAAATGAAAAACTATATGCCGAAATTCATTTTATTCGATATAACCATTTGTGAGATAGAACTAAAAATAACATGTTTTTTATGGTTTTTCAGCAGCCTGTATATTTTAAACCGAGTCGATTCGGAAAAAATGATCAGGAACCCCAAGCATCTACTGTTAAAATATTGGTACAAGCCTTTTGAAAAAATGTGGGATTGTTTCATTTTCTGATACTTTTTATTTTGTAAAATTTTGTAAACGACTAAAACATTAACGATAGTTTTAAAGGAACATGAAGATTCAAGGTTGACCTATATGAATCGGTGAAAATAAATTTTCCTTGTTTTGTTGGCTATCAGTGAAAAAAAAGAGTGAAATTGACCTCCACAAGGAAATAAGTGAAAAACAATTGTTGCCGATACTCTTTTGCAATTTAGTTTTGATTGCCTCAAAATTATGAAATTATTTGAAATTATATTCGAACCTTCATATTAACATTTTCTATTTTTGTTCATAAATAAACAATGAAAATAAAGAACCATTCAACATGATTCAACCTCAAAATGAGTTCTGAAATAAAAAAAATATATAATGCTCGATTTCCTTGATGAAATGTAAACAATAGAAGCACCTATCAGAATTCATTTCTATCTCCTCTCACTACATCATAATACTTTGCATACAATGGGTTTCAACAAATTGACCCTTTCTTTTCTTTGTCATTAGGATCTCAATTAACTTTCGCATGCTGAAAACTGGAGAACTCCTTCAGCCAAAAAAATTCTTTCCTTTATGTGCTGATGATGTCCTATATAGAATGTTGTTTTTCGACTCGTTTCTCGAGGTATAGAACTAGAAACTAGAATTATACCGGTTAGAAGTTTGTTGTAAACTAATTGTTTTATAATTAAGCCCTTCAAGCCAAAGAATTGAGATTTTTCACTCAATAGGAAGTGATTCACCTTGATATGAGTGAAATCACAAACAGATCGTATGATTTTGAAATATTTCTGTCGAAATTTCAGAGACTATTCTTCGATTGATTACATGTATTCAGTTTAGAAATTACGGTAAATAATTTTTGACAAATTCTATGAATTTTCAAATTCCACTCTGTCCATTTGCGTAGATACTATGCAGATATTGAATATTCCATGTGTTTTGTATCCAATTCACGGGCGCAGCCAGGGGGGTTTTGGGGGTGAACGTAAATCTGACTAACAAATGTTAGTGTCTATTCGTCACAAAGATACAGAGTGATTTATGTTTCTGCAGAAATTTGGTATACTCATTAATTGTTCTCAGATGAATCAACTAGATAATTATCAGTTTGAAATTCCAGGACGGATTCATAAAACTTTTTTTTCTCGTAAGAGCCGAAAACAAACACCCGTTATGTATTCCTCGGTTGCTTTTCATATATCTGTGAACTGTGAATTGAGCTTGTCATTGCCACCCAATAAGTCATCATCTTCCAAACGGCTTTAAACTGAATTGCGCCTTCTTTTTCTTATATTCTTGATTACTTCTTACGTTGAACTAGTGTATTCCCAAAAACGCTTTCTCACTCTTTGGTATTCGTTACTCTGAGCATATTTGAATAGCTCATGAAGAGTGCTCAACAAAGAATTTAATTTCTGAAGTCAAAGATGATTTGGTCCATCCATTTTCTCTGTCTTTCAGGACAGAGAGATCTCTTGAAGTTTTAATGCTACGATTGCATTAATGTTTACATAAATAGAGAGCTATCAAAAGTGGAACGATGGGATAGAAAATTTTCGATTGTAAAAATAAATAAAATACAGATTCATTGGAGGAATGATAGCTCCGCCATCTTGAATATTTTGGATATAGGTGATTTTTGGTAGAATAATGCATATTGCTGAGTTCTACCTGCTTTTGAAAAGAGAGCTCTCATGTTTCTGCATCCCTAGGGACCCTAGGTAGAGGAAGGATAGCGGAGCAACGAGCGCGATAGGAAAGAGTGTAGCTCTGGACGTGACACTCTATAATATTGAAATTGAAGGAACGAGCCCCATTTAACTAACGCAACTTCTTGTGTCCTGAAATATATGTAAACGCAGGATCGCAGGAACGCAGGATCATGGCTGCACTTCAACTCTCTATTAGAGAGTTATAACGTTATAATTGACATCTACGCATGCTCATTCGTCCGTTTTTAACGTTAACGTTAGCGTCAGCTTTACGGCCTACGTAAACCTGTGTATTTTCTCATAATGAACGAAAATTATAGGAAATCAGCAGTGATTTGAAAGTTATCAAAAGGATTAAGTTAAATTACTGTGTTATCAGATTACATTCAGTAAATAAGGAAATGGCTGAAACTACACTGCAATTCTGATGTCTCTAACACTTGAACATTTCATTGATAATAAAATATTTCCAAGCTGAAAATTCTCTTTATTAGGCATATAAATCATTAGAACATCAATATTCCAAATGTTATTCCAGCTGTCGGAGCTCAATATTAGATAAAAGAGAGTTCACGCGAAACGAAAGCAAAATCAAATTGATAGGTTATGTTTAACGCCTGACGTTTCATGATGGCAGCACTTCAACTCAAATTTCATCACAACACGTAAACGTTATAGCTGACGTTATTTATCACGTTAACGTTTACGTTCAGGCTAACGTATTGTGCACACTTCAACTCTCTATTATCTTTATGCACTTGTGTCAACGTCAGTCTAACTAATGAGTCTTAAGCCCCTTTGCAACAGCCGAGAATTCTCTAGAGAAATTACTCGGGAATTCATGAGCCGTGAATTCTTTGCCGTTACATACGCAATTTCGGTGGAATTCACTGTTCAGCTGCATACAAAATAATCTCTGCCGTTTTCTTACCAAAATTCTCTAAAGAATTCTCGGCTGTTACAAATGGGCTTTAGGGATACTCAATGGTCTGACGACAAGTTGACATACTTCCCTTCAGAACGTTTGCTGATATCGACTAGACGCATAGACTCGGTGATAATTAATAATTTATTTTATTATTTTGCGAATTCGACCGGAAAGGTAGACCTATCGAAAAGATAGATCTCTTGACCTACTAGAAAGAATAATATTGACCAAGACGATATGGCAAAAGAGGTGCAATTCATTTCAAAGATGATGACGTAAAAGGTGGCAACTCAACGAATTCGGTTCGTTAGCCGTGGCGCGAGCTACCAGCTACGGCAATGCGCCATGCGTTCGTGTGACGTGGCATGTGGTGATACCTAAGTGACCTGAGTACTTCTCCTATTTCTTTTTGCACCCCTTTGGCTACTTGATATTGACTATATTCACTATCCAAACCTCAACATTTTGCAACATTTTATAAATGTATCAAATGATAATTTTTCCTCTATTTTTAAGGATTGCCCTCACCTATCTTCCCCGATTTTACATAGTCGTAAACAAGAATTTCTCAGAAAACTAAATAGTTTTTCAGGATTGTTTTATTGCAATTGAAAGGTGTGACAAATCATTGGAATTGTAGCAAACCTCTTTAATTTCAGAATACGACCTGAACTGAAAAACATCGATAGCTCTTGAATTCTAAAATTGACTTTCGTTGAAATACATCATAAATGTCAAGAGGATAATTGAGTTGCAGGTTACAGATCGATAAATCTCTAGTTTTTTGACGAATGATGGACGGGCGACTGAAGTAGAACGCATATGTACATGCTAAAACAAGGACTTACTGCAAACTTATTTAGGTTACATTATCATTTCGAAAGTCTATCGAAGAATATGTGTTGGCTAATTACTCGATTATTGTATATTCAAGCAAAACTGGTAGGTAAATCTCATTAACGAATTACATAATATACTCGAAAACCTCATTTGTTCCGTTTAATTTGCATATTTGATAATTGAAACCTAAATGACGATGAAATGTTGCGGAATTATGATCAATAAGTGGAAACTTTAATTTTTGAGAATACCGAGCTCCACATATCAGTTTCTGATATAGATTTTTTTAAATATCTGTAAGCCATAAGCATTGATCGAATGGATGCAGGTAATTATTATCTTAACAAATTGTGCAGTATATTGATTAAGATGTGGTAGGTCAGTTTGAAAGCGTGAAAGGTTATTAGGTAATATGAAATTACCAAGTTCTTAATCTGCTCAATCCTAATAAATACCTATGTTACAGCTATTTGCATTTAAAAAGATCGATGATATACAGAGAACAAGTTGAAAGTATGAACGCAGTATGAAAATTCTCCTAGATTACAGAAGAACCTTTAATAATAAGGTTACGATGAAATTTTTCGCATAAACCTGATCATATTTGTTTTATTTGTCTTTTAAAATCCTAGTCTACCGCTCTTGCTCAGCATGCCAAGACTGAACTAAATTAATTTTTATTTTATAAGAAATCTGTTGTAGCTAATTTTTATAATGTCTCATTTTGTTTTCAGGTTGATGCATTGTCAGTTCATTGTATATTATATTTCTTTGTGCTAACTTTATGAAAGTATCCGATAAATTGATACATATGTTCAATTATTATTTTATTCAATTTCAATGTAAGTTTGTCATCATTTCTGTAAATTTATATCGTGCATGCCTTCTTTATAGTAACTTGTTGAATATTGAATATTTCAGTCTGAAGTTGTTGCTGTTGAATACATTTTTGCAATCATTGTTTCTTGTGTCTGAAAAACCATATTGTTGAACAAAGAAAGAAGAACTTCTTTCTTTTAGAGTTCACTGATATGAAGCTACAAGTACCTGCAGCCATCGATCCATCTATTGAATTGAATTCGCAAGAATTTTGTTCGTGCTGTCATCTAGTGCTTCTTTCGGGGTGGGTGAATAATAATCTTTCCGACAATGAAATAGAGCAAGAAATATCTGGTAATGATGAACCAGACATTGGCAAGGGTCTTCTCTCCAGTGAATTAAAAACATGGAAAAAAGTGGATCACTTCAACACCGAATGATCCCGAATCATGTCCTTCATCAGCACTTGAGAAATATTGCGAAGATTTCCTCCTTTTTTTTCCTTAAGGAGACTTAAGACCTGGCTCAGAAGCACTATGGCAGAAAACTGCTCGAATAGATTCTAATGCACATAAATTACGAGAGAGTCATTGATACAAAAATGCTGCTCAATGGCTAATGCTGGCTCAAGGCGCTTGGAGCTTTCATAAGAACTAAAAACTAGTAAACTTTTAAATATTTGTTTTTTCTTTTTTATAGATTTATATTTACAAGAAATTAATGTTTTATTTTATTTAATAACTGGTTTTTCGTTATTATATATTATAAATATATTATTATATATAAAATTTTTTTTATGGTTATAAGAAATAAATGTTTTTGTTACGTTTTTCTCTTTTAGTGGATGATAGCTGAGCCTCTCCAACACACCTTTCTTGGTACGTACCTGGGTTCATGAGTTATTGGGATTCTTATGAAAAATGTAAAAACTAGAGGTCACACTTTTTTAATTGTATTTCTGCTGGGGACGTTTTTTTTTTTCGGAATAATCTTTACCATTTTCAATTATTTCACCATTATGTAGAATTATAACAATATTTGCTGTTTGAGCCGAAAATGCACAGTATGTTCATGAGAACAATTTTACAAATCGAATTCATCAAAACCCAAAATTTTCAAATGTTCCTTTTTGTATCTTTTTTACACCAACTTTGGCATGTTAAAAAAAATTGCTCAATAAGTTGGATTCGCCTGCGATTGTTTTATTTTTTTGAACTAGCTGACCCGTCAAACCTAGTTTTGCCATTTAAATTATTTCTAGGGTAGATAATAATAACTAACTCATCGTGATTGCTCGATTGGTCGTAAGAAAGAGGAATGCCTTTTTTTCTGTTCTGTACAATTTTTTTTGGGAATATTTTGTTATATAAACCTTGCCCTAACAATGATGAACACAACAAAAAAAGAATTGTCCAATTTGGTGCGATCGTTTGAACAATAAAGCATTTTGAAGTAAACCATATGACATATGACAATATCACCATGCAGAGATTCACGTAAATTTTATTTTTCAGGTGAAACCCGTGAGTCGGACAAAAAAGATTCAAGAAATCAAATTTGCTCATGTCAGTGGCGTGCCACTTACTGTTTTAATAATACCACCCTGTATCTCAAAAGGTAAGACGTTTGGGTATGAGGCGCCGTTTGGGCCAAAACTGTTTCAACGAATTATTCATTTTTTTAATCCAAATATACATATATCCTCACCTAGAATAGTAAATATCACCTACACCGACAAATATATCAACTAGAATAATTTATATATTTTAAGACATACTTTTGACCCAAACGGCGTGAAATCCAAATATATTATAATTTGAATTATTTCATGTCGCCAGGAGATGGCGCAGCCTATGCGAGTTTCAAGAAAATAGATCATTCGGCAACCCTGTGAAACGAGGTCAGTAGTACGGAAAGTGGCTTATAGATAGCACTAGCACCGGTACTGTTATCGTTATGCAGATAGCTAATAGCTCTTCTACAAAAAGTAACAGTTGGGCTGCGCCCCAAACGGTGATAAAAGCACTTATTTAAAACGCCGAAAGCGTAGCGTACTAGAAACTGAAGGTTTCCATTTTTAGAAGGGTATTTTGGAATTTCGAAACGAGTACTTTACTATTTCAATTTCCGTAAAGCAAACTATACTTTCAATAGCTCGAATACAAAACATATTCACGCGCGTAAATTCTAGACGCGTTGTTTATTTCGCACCACAGAACATAAACATCACCCTCTAAAGCATAGACAAACTCAAGGCAAGAAGTTATCTCTGTTCCTGAGATCATTTTCAGATAATAATAATAATAATGTCTAATATTGTATCGATGGATGATTTTCTTAGGGAAGTGATTGATTGCTATCAATATTTGTCAAATCTCGCATCTATAGCGGAGAAATAGATATATTGAATTTGCAGCACCAAAAAATTGAAAATTATTGTCGAATTTTCAACATTTTTATCGGGGCAGCTACAGATAATGTCCTGAAAGATATTTCGATCCCTATTTATCAGGAATTATGGAATCTTTACCAACACATAGAATCGAAATTAAATGAATCAGATCACAATTTATATGTACGTTATGTGCAAAGAAATGGTTTTGTCCTAGGTAGGATATAAATCAAGAAAAAATATGTTTTCGAGAGGTTCAGGACTTTTATAGTATTTTTAGTGTATCTAGGAGAACACTATACCGTCATAGACAATTAATGTGCACTCCTGAAGCTCGAAAAACAATCAGTGATGAGGAAATTGATATTTTTCAGTTGTTTGACAGGAAAAAGGTCAAGTTTATAGAACAAAAACCACTTCTTAAAACAATGCCGACCTATTTTTCAAGATGCATCTTATTTCATTCAAGTTTGTTGTTGTCATCAGATGAATTTTAAACAACTAACTTGAATAAAATAAGATGCATCCTGAAAAATAATGATTACCCCGCCAAAATCATTGTTAACATCACAAAAAACATGAATTTTGAATTTGTTTTGTATTTGAGCTTGCTTTACGGAAACTGAAATAGCAAAGTACTCGTACCGAAATTCCAAAATAGTCTACTAAAAAGGGAAACCTCCCGTTTCCAGTACGCTACGCTTTCGGCCTTTTAAATAAGTGCTTTCATCACCGTTTGGGGTTCACCCCAACTGTTACTCTTTGTAGAACACAGATTACTCTGTAATCTTTGTTGTAGAAGAGCTATTAGCTATCTGCATAACGACATTGAACTCTATGTTCCCATAGAGTTCAATGCATAACGATAACAGTACCGCTGCTAGTGCTATTACTACTGACCTCGTCTGACAGGGTTGCCGAATGATCTATTTTCTTGAAACTCGCATAGGCTGCGCCATCTCCTGGCGACATAAAATAGTTCAAATTATAATATATTTGGATTTCACGCCGTTTGGGTCAAAAGTATGCCTTAAAATATATAAATTATTTTAGTTGATATATTTGTCAATGTAGGTGATATTTACTATTCTGGGTGAGGATATATGTATATTTGGACTAAAAAAATAAATAATTCGTTGAAACACTTTTGGCCCAAACGGCGCCTCATATTTGGGACATATGTTCATATAAAATTTTCTTCTTAAAATGGGCCAAAAAATCACCCCCATAAATATTGACATTCAATTAGGAAACACCCTGTATATCCATTCAATTCGATATTCAGTTTGAAGAGGAGTGAAAATGGGGGTAAAATTCGCGTTAAATGTCGATGATACAGGGTGGGCTTTTCAAAACGAAACAGACGAGATAACGAGATGCTCGGACACGTCGATTTTTTTTTCGAGGGGGACAACTTTTGAAGTCAAATTCACAACTATATCGCTTCGACCCTTAGCGTTAGCACACCAACCCCTAAATTTTTAATAGGAAAGACAGGGTGAGTGATACCTCATTTGAAAGGATTTTTTATCCTGAATTCAGCGTATTAATTTTTTTCTCATTCAATGCATTCGTTTTCGAGATATTCAATTTTGAATTTCGTACAGTACCAGTCATTCCGCTAACCATGCTATGTGAAATCATCAATTATTTGACTAATTCATTCTGTGGTTACGATGGCAACCGTTAATTGACAACATTAGACAACGAAATAATTATTATTGGTAATTACTTTTTCCAACAATTAAGGTGGTTGTCTCGTCTGTTTCATTTTAAAAAGCCCACCCTGTATATGTGTTCAACGGGTCTATCACCCTTTATAATCAAGATTTATTGATTTTGCCAATTTACTCAAGACCTGGAGCATACAGTATTCTGCCGTCAAAACAAACAAAGTATTGAGAAGTAATTAGGAAGCTATTCTCATACATCATGACATATTCCTGTCATGTTGAACAGAATGAATTTTTTCACTATTTTGAATTGGTAAAACTTTATACCCAGGGCCTTGCACAGCTCTGGGAGGCCCTGATCGTCACATCACCTTTCGTCAACGATGGGAATATTTATAAAAGCATAATATAGTACATATATGGAGAACTTATCCACTGGAATGTGTATTAGTATCACTATTTTACAAAATATGCTCTTATTCGGATTGTTATTTCACACCATTACATAAACTGACAGTATTACCCGCAAAAGGTGAATGGTTCACGATTAGGGGCCCTAAGGCAGCCGTGTAATTGCTTCATGTTATTCCCATTATAAGCTTCAACGTCGATTCTAGAACAACGCCCGTTCAACGGCGGTGAAAGTGAAAATTGAAAAGAAGGGCCTTAAGTTGGCCATAGCGCGTGACATGGAAAACTTTTACCAGTTCGTTTTTTCTGACATATTATGTAAGAATCTCTTCCATCATTTGAAATCCAATTTGGAAAACAAACATTTATGAAAGGTGACGTGGAATATTTCAGTTTTACACATACATAACTGCCTACACAATTACTCTAACAGCTGGTTTTAGTGTTAAGCATCAGTTGGAGAACAAATATTTTCGAGAGAAAATAATCAAACAATTCGCTTCTCTCTCTCTCTCTCTCTCTCTCTCTCTCTCTCTCTCTCTCTCTCTCTCTCTCTCTCTCTCTCTCTCTCTCTTTGATCTGAATAATAGATGTACACAGGGTATAAATGAATAGTTACGAAGAAAATTAAGAGGTGATTCTTTGTCAGAACATGGTGCGGGTTATTAATTTAAATTTTGGTTTTTGGCACCTGACAGTTCGGACAAGCTATCGAGTGCGGAAAAGGCACTAGGAACAATATTTTTTCTACAAGCTACATAGAACGTCAACGATGAGAAACCCATAGTAATGACATGCAGAATTACGTCTGTCATTATATATGAATTAATCAAATGAGATATGATCTGTTTCGTGAAATGGATATATTTATATATTTCAAGCGCTTGTAGAAAAAATATTGTTCCTAACTCTTGCGGAAAGTGTCTTGCCCGCACTCAACTGCTTACCCGCAACGGCAGTTTCGTGCGGGAAAGTATCACTTTCCGCACTTGATAGGAAATTAACTATTTCCTACTAACGTAAATGAAACACTTTCATGCGGTAGACTTATCGTCTTGAAACTGACGTTATGCGGAAAGTGAATAGCAGGACTTTTTTCCGCACGATTTTGGAAAAGTACTACATACTTTCCGAACGTCAATACGTGTGGAAAGTAATACTTTCGAAACGCTAGTAGGGAAAATAAATTTTTGTTAACTTGATTCGTTTTGAACGACTAAGGTCTCATGTAATTTCTTTCTAAAAGTTAAGGTTTTTGTGAAAAAAATAATTCATCAAGCAGAACGTAGCGTGAGGTTAACATTATCTTCGAACTCAAATCCACCAAGAAGGCGGATATCAAGCAGACATTAAAGGGAACTACAGCAGAATTTTTTTGATGGCATAGAATGTCTGCTTAATTTGATTCCTGTCAGTGTTCTAGTTTCTAAGAAAAAAAAAATTTCAGGTGCCATCCTTAGGAGGCTGTATCTAAGCAGGAGCTGTTAAAAAAAGAATTACTCGAAAGACCCACAGTATTTCTAGACGAGTAATTGCCCCTCATTTCTTTAGTAATAATTCATTCACACTAAGCTTGGCTTCTACCTCCATTCTGCATACAACAGCTGAATATACTTATATTTTATAGATATCGATAGATATAGAAGAATGTATAGATTCTATAACTACTTATATTTGATCTGAAAATGAGTGGGATTTTTCTAACCTGATGATATACCTAATCATCCTCCTTTAGAAGTATGTGGGGGAAAATAAAATTTACTTTTTCTAAATTATTTGGGCAGAAATCATGAAACTTGAAATATGAAAAATGTTCAATTAATTTTTCATGTCCCGATGAATGTCACAAAATGTGGTATATGGTATATAACATAATTTCATACATAACGAATTACGAAAGCCGATGAAACTGTTCAATCCGTGTCCAATAAACCATAGACGTTAGAGAGAAGCTCACGTTTCTGGTCTTCACCAAGTTTATTCGTCGAATACTAATAACCTAGGGTCATTTCCTCATCATTTGTTTCCTAGTAGCTTGTGGGGAGCTTAAGTTCAACAGACGGTCAAAATCAAGCAAAGGCAACGAAAAATAATAATCAATGCTACTTGAGATAAATATATTCGTGAATTAATTACAAATATATTCGGATACAATTAAATTAGTATCTCACGACCAGAAGATTTCTAAAATTGACCGAGATGGTTTTGGTGTTTCTTATTAATATTCAAATAACTATAAATGTCTTATTCAAATTCACGTTTGATAACAGAGAGAGACAATTTTTTTCGTTAACTCAACCATACAGAAAATTCTGAATGGGTTTCTTTCGAATTTTTGATGTTCCAATGAAAAAACTCAAACACTAGTTCGGTCAAGTTCCCTAACTCTCACGTTACAGAGCTGCCATTCAATTCAATCCCATCGATTTTGTCCACCCCATACAGTAACAAAGATAACGAATTCATTCCATTTGAATTTTCCACACTGTATATGGAATTTGATGCGAGCATGCTATTCAGATTATTCATGATATCAACATAAATGTGTTTTTTTTAATCTGCCTACTATCTTAATGATTTTTCACTGATACTTTCACGTATCATATTCAATCATAGGATTTTTCAGTTCTGTTCATGTTAATAAATTCAATTTTTCCAACTTTGTCCAATTTCAAAAATTCATTAAAGAAGAATTGTGTGACAACTTTGAGAACGTATTGAAGCTTAATTTAGGTTCTTTCTATAAAGCGAAACAATCATTTGAAATTCGAAATACAAATTGATGTTATACCCTGAACTCTTAGGATTTATGAGTCCGGCCCTGGAATATTGAAATGATTGATATCACTTTGACTGGATCTCAAAAAGCGTCAATAACATCCCAAATTTCAATAAATTCCATCAATGAGTTTGGCTTTGATGATGGTCTCAGTATTTCCTTGAATTTCGAAAATCACCGTGTAGTTTTCTGGGGAAAGACAGAAATCAATTTATTATAGTCAATCCGTACTCAGGTAGTCCTACTCTATATCTGATTAGTATGTACCTACAGTTAATCCCGGGACACCTTGTATAAATAGATGATATATTTTCGAATTGATTTCGTTTATTATTCAGATTTTTTACAGCCGCCTGAGATGTCAATAATTTCTGGAGCCAGTATGGAACATAATATACAAGTATATTTCAGTTATTGTGATATTATAAAAAAACTGTATGGAAATAAAAACGCAAAATGAAGGGAATGTCATGCGATTGAAAATTTTTCTTTCACTTCTATAATCAAATTGAATACAAATATGTTAAACCTGTTTCGTTGTTGTCGTATAGGCAGTCAATCTTGTTAATTATTTATTTATTCCACAATAATGAAGTTTTGATTCTGAAAGTAATTTAGGTTATAAAAGACGAGATCCGAATCAACGTTGGCAAGGTTGTCAAGGTGAGCAGGTGGAATTAAGCAAAAGTGAAAAGGTGAACATATCAAATAAACAACCCACAGTATTTTAGGAAATGTTAATGATTGCATTTAATGACACTTCAGAGCTTCGATTATTGAAAATGATTTTGGATTGAACCGAAATTTCCAACAAATATGTTCTTTCGCATATATGATGTTGAAAAATGCTTGAATAATCCTTTTTCTGTAGACAAATTATTAGTGAGAAAATCAAAACAAAAATCCTGAGTGATTGATCACAAAAAAATCATGCACAATTGTTCAAGAGTTGGTTTGTCCTCAGAGCGTCTTCGTACGTCTACTATCAAAACTAAAATTTTTTTCAGAAATAGGGTTTTTTTTCGTCTAAGATTTACTGCTTTCAATGTGTAAATAAATATTTGCCAAAAAATTTGAGAGGTGATTCCTTTTCGTAAAATAGTATGGGGCCTTTCATATATTTTTTTTTGAGCAGTCCCTGCTTAGATGGAGCCCCATAAAGATGGCACATGAAAAGCAATTTTCAAATTTTTCTTGCAAATGAAGAAACTCACTCCCATAGAGAAGGGAGCCAGAAGGCATTAACAAAATTTGGTGGTGTTCTGGCTTTAAATAATTAAAGATAATGATATTCATTATATAGCCCTGAAAAAGGTTTTAAAATAAAACCGATGCTGGTCGGTGTTGTTCAAGGAAGTGGCTTTTGATTCAATGCCCCATGACCTTCATCCTGTCAACAAACTTCTATCATTGAAAACAAGGGTCTCAAATCTGTAACCCAATATAATTCAAAAATTTGTGAGATAATCATTCTGAAATTCTACCTGCTTATTAATTATCTCGTTCGTTATTTATAATAGTTGATTCGAAATTTCCATTTTCATATTTCAATGTATCTTAACAAACGATCCTTGAGTATCCTTCACAACCTACCATTATATTAGTATTTTCTCACGAATAAAGAAAATAGGAAAATAATGAATACATCAATCAGTTCGTGTTTCTTCTGCGATCAGAATCGTCAATTCTATCAACCGTTAAGCACTGGAAAAATAATGGCTGTTATTGCGTAGAGAGATTGTAATATAATAAAGGATTTCTAGATGAAAAAATCCGAAGTAGGACTGTGATAATTGAGCGTAAATCATGGAATCAGTCGTGTTCAATCTACTTTCTCGATATAACTCATATTTCTCCATCATTAAAACCAACTTGAATCGACTGGGAGAAGAAGTTCTCTGGTCTCCTAATAAAATTTCAAGGAATTTTCGAGCATATGTATTTCCAAACTACATTTTCGACAGAAAGATGTTTCGTTGCAAATGATTGCAATATTCAATCCACGATTTAGATTTCAAACATTTCGGTAAAAGATTATGAAACATATTAGGATTTCAGAGAAATTTGTAGCGTCCCCCGTATCACCATAAGGAATTTTCCAAAAAATGCAGGACATAATTAATACCTACACATACTTTTCTGCACTAAAATTTGACAATACCTCAAATTGTGTAATGATCCTGATTTTGTAACTACCGCAAGCATACTGCCCAGAATGCCCTACATTGCAAGTAATGAAGAAATAAATAATCCAATCTGAACTATCGAACTGAAATTCAACATGTGCATAATTCGAAAACTCTGTACATTTTCCAGATTTGGGTCGAATTGTTTCAACAGTTCCTTAGGAATTGTAATCAAACTTTGACGAATCGACCTCCGAAATCTCCATTTCTATCAGAAGCAACGAACTGAAATTCAACATGTGCATCTCAATTCAAAAACTGTGTACAGTTTCGAGATTTGGGTCGAATTGATCTAATAGTTCCTTAGGAATTGAATTTCTGATAGAAATGGAGATTTCAGGGGTCGACTAGACAAAGTTCGATTTCAATTCCTAAGGAACTGTTGGATCAATTCGACCCAAATCTCGAAACTGTACACAGTTTTCGAATATAGTAATATAGATGCACATGTTGAATTTCAGTTCGATATTTCAGATAGGAATCGAGATTTCAGTGGTCGATTCGACAAAGTAGGATTTCAATTCCTAAGGAACTATTGGATCAATTCCACCCAAATCTGGAAATGTACACAGTTTTCGAATTGAGATGCACATGTTGAATTTCAGTTCGATAGTTCAGATAGGAATTGAGATTTCAGCGGTCGATTCGACAAAGTATGATTTTAATTCCTCAGGAATTATTGGATCAGTCCAAACCAAATCTTGAAACTATACATGGTTTTCGACTTGAGATGCATATGTTTAATTCCAGTTCGTTGCTTCTGATAGAAATGGAGATTTCAGAGGTCGACTCGACAAAGTTCGATTTCAATTCCTGTTGGAACTGTTGGATAAATTCGACCCAATCTCGAAACTGTACACAGATTAATGAAGATTTTTCAGGCATAGTAGAACATCATATACGTATATCATTAAATAACAAAAATTAAAAAACATTCGTTTTTCAGATTTGACTAATAGTGAATTCCATTGTTGAAACTAGTGTTGCACTAAATTATAGGATCTTTGCTCTAATAGCGAATTCTATTGGCAAAGATCTAGATTGTTATAAGTTTACAATATGCATTCAATCTATTATTAATGGATTTCGCTATTGAACTGCCAAGTAAGCATTAGTTGTTTTTTCTTCAAAAGCCCATATATACAGGGTGGCCATTTGAAAACGAAACAGACGAGATTACAGACGAAATAAATTTTTTCGATAGAAATGCTCGGACAGGTCGATTTCTGTTTCGAGGGGGACAACTTAAGATGTAGGTTACGGACGCATAGCGCTTCAACCCTTGCTACTACAACCCTCACCCCCAATTATCGAATAGGGAAGATGGAGTGAGTGATACCTCATTTGAAAGGTATTTTTATACTGATTTCAGCACAATAATTGTTTTTTCATTTTATGCATTAGTTCTCGAAATATTCTTAACTAAGTATTTGAAAATGAAGTGGTGTTTTCATGGCACTTGTAGTGTTTTTTTGTGTTTTTTGTGAAAAATCGACATTTTGAGCTTCAAAACAACCATGACTGTGGCTTCCTTCCTCCAATACACTGACATAGAAATCTTTAACACGTTGAGCGCCATCAGAATATCGATATATTTTCTTGTGGGGCCAAATTTTTTTTGTCGATATTTTGTTTTGCTCTTATGTCATACAGATAATCCCTTTGATCAGATTTTCCCTAAAAGTGCAATATCGCCTGATATCAAGAATATTGATGAGCGGTCCCACGGGACCGCTCTGGTCCTCAGAAGAATAGAAACGCACAGCAGAGGCAGTACAGGTGAAATTCGTCGAGTCCAATCTCCCTATTATAACCATAACAACACCTGTTCAATTTTTTTTCGAATAAAAATTCGAAAAAAAATACTACTAAAAAGTAGTCGTAAATTCCAAAACAGCGGTCCCTACGGACCGCCGTGGTCCTACAAGTAAGACTATCAGCGGTCCCTACGGACCGCTGTGGCGCTCAACGTGTTAATCAAGATGTCGAACAAACAAAGCGTATTGCGAAAGAGCTCAATCTTGCTGAAACACAATCTAAATTATCTTCGATATAATTTGCAGTATTTCCAATAACATGCGGTCCCACTGAATGGCCAGCCAGATCGCCAGATCTGTCACCACTAGATTTCTTTCTTTGGGGCCACTTGAAGAGTAAATTTTCCTCTACACAGCCCGATTCCATAGAAGATTTAAGAAGACGTATAGTGAACGAATGTCGTCAAATCACTCCAGAAATGCTGCAAAATGTGCGCCATCGTATCGAACAAAACTTATTTCATTATATGGAAGCTAATGGTGAACAATTTGAATATTTAATTAATTGATGTGAGTTTTTGATAAATTATTTACTTTACTTTGAAAAGTCTTATTTCTTAGATCAATACTTCAAATCGTTCTGATACCGTACAGTTGGAGAATGATTTCAGTGAATAAAACAGCTAGTCGAACATCTGACCCTAGTAGCATTAACACGTACGGTATGACTTCATTTGCCCGGTGGTAGATGTTTTGCAATTTCAAATACAAGTACGGAAATTTTGGTGTTTCGGAAGCACGAAATGTCAATTATTCGCAAAAAATTAATTTAAGCATGAATATTTCGAGAACTAATACATAAAATGAAGAAACAATTACTGTGCTGAAATCAGTATAAAAATACCTTTCAAATGAGGTATCACTCACCCCATCTTCCCTATTCAAAAATTGGGGGTGAGGGTTGTAGTAGCAAGGGTTGAAGCGCTATGCGTCCGTAACCTACATCTTAAGTTGTCCCCCTCGAAACAGAAATCGACCTGTCCGAGCATTTCTATCGAAAAAATTTATTTCGTCTGTAATCTCGTCTGTTTCGTTTTCAAATGGCCACCCTGTATATATATTATAGGAAGGTACGCTAAAGAAATTGATGCCATTGATATGTCACAAAATTCTTAATTTAAAGTCGATTCACTGATCAAAGATATTTTGAACTATACATTTCTTAAATGATCTCGGCATAAAAAATTTCTTCATCCAAGTTGAACTTCTGATAATATGCACAGAGTCTTTATGAATGGTTGTAACATCGCAGATCGCGATGTTGCAAATCTCAATAAATTTCACGGTTCTAGAAACTTGAGGTCCGCGAAATTGTACTAAGCATTGACGATACAATAATTAGAATGACTGCCAGTTTCAAAATTGGTATACGCTAGTATGGAGTGGCAGAGAAAAAATCAAAGCTGACTGCAATGTTATATCCAATCGTTCATAAACACCATGTATTAATAATGTTTTCACCTCGGTTTTCACAATTCTTGAAGAAGTTGAAATTAATTGTACACAGCTGATAAGCTGTCTTTACGCCCACGGGATGATCCAGACAAAGGCTATTTAAATACTGTCGTTTTACTACAGAATCATTTGAAAAAAACACACATTCATGTATCCTTGCGAAATAAGTATCTAGGTTTGTGTGGTTTTTAATAATATACAGGTCACTGCTGTCTACGTCGAACATCAGCAGGCAAAGAACCGAAAATATCCTCTTTAACCTTCTCTAGGTATTACTCTACTCACTTATTTCTATTTAACTTTTTATTTGAAAATGATGAACGTATACCTAGTGGCATTTTGAACTGCCTGAATTATTCCATCGAGTCGAATCAAATTCCTTCATTGCAGAATTAGTTGATGTTAATTAAATATCTTTTTAACAACAAAGAATAAGGAATTTGATATTTGAGAATATCGTCATGAAAAAATTATGGTTGCCATTTGTTATTTTATCAAAGAGAGCGCAATTTACAATACTAATCAACCTGTCCGAATATATCTACAACAAAAAAAACAGTCTTTGATTTACTGAATTCATTCTAATTCTAATTCAGAGACTCCTACTGCAAGGATATAGATAATTACACAGTACACAATCTGTTTGAAAAAAGTTTCCAACAGAGAGCTTCCTGTGATAAGTTTCGGTAATAGCGAATATAAAAACTTGTCGGTTTTTCCTGTGGGTGCTTGCTGGTTTTGATACGAGAGGAAAAAATATTACAACAGACTCTACGTATTTTAGAAGCATTTTTCAATATACATGTATATTGAAAAATTAACGAAGAAATCAATCAAGCAACTTTGCGATTTCAAAGTAATAACTAGTCTGAAAGAAGTGTCAAGGAAATATGATATTTCAAATATTTAAAAATGCTACATTACTTTTTTCAGATAATGCAGACTCATTAGTCTGTACTCAATAATTATTTGTTCTACTCTCGTGCGTTCTTTCTTTACTTTCCTGCACTCATTTCAATCACTTTCCTGCACTGGTACGAAATAAAAAAAACATTAACATCAATTCAAATAAGAAAAGAACTATAAAACTAAATATCTATAATTCGACACCTTAGTACCTATGTATGTATTTCAATCGATTTTGAGTGCCACATGCTCATTTATCTTTAATCTGGTAAGTAAACCTCATTTAGAATTTTCAGGTGACCAATATTATACCTATTGAGCATTAAAAATCCACCTCATCATTAAAAATTTTCTACGAATCAAGTTGTGTGGAAATTATGGGCATGTGTGGTTCTCTGTTTCAGTAACCAAGATAAAAATATAGTACTTAGGTTGCTTCAGTAATTTGAGTTCAGTTCATGGTACGGTTGATGGGTAGGTGATATTCAGGAGCAATTGTGTTATCTAACAAAAAGAACTCATTGAATTGGAAAATTAGTATTTAACAACTGCAATATTCATCTGGAACTAAATAAAATAGGAAGATTGTGCAAAACAGTAATTGAAGCAAAATAACTCTTGATAAATAATTGCAAAAACCAATTTAAATCCAAAACAAAGTGTTGTCTGCTGAAACATGCAGGTCTTGTAATATGATTATAGTAAAATTGCAGTGGGCGCCCAAATATTCTTATTACGCCGATTTCAACAATATTCACGGTTCTGAAAACAAAAAGTTCACGAAATTTCAACAATAAATGAGAAAACAACAACATAATAGTAATAGTAAATAGTATTATAATTTGGGGCCCTGAGGTACCTGCTGCGATAATAGTTTATGAAGACCTCCTAGCTTTTGAACGATAACATTTAGTAGTTTGGACATATAGCCGTGGATGGTATATAACGTTGACTGAAGTATTGCACCTAAATCAAGGCTACTAGGCTAACCCAGGCCATTTTCTAGGGGCGGCTGGTCAACAAATTCCAAAACGAAAATAAATCAAAAAGAAAATATATTTTCATATGAATTTCACATATTTTTTATACCAAGAAAGATTAACTGTTTTCCTTTCGCTTTTAAAAAACAAGCAATACAGGATCAGAGACGCGTAGCCACACCTACGGTATGGGTTCTTATTGACGAATCTGAAAATCTAAACGTCCTCTGAAGGCTAAATAATCACTTACGGCGAAGTACTGAAACAATTAATGAAATGAGTAAAATCTGTGGTTTAATGTTCCTATACATCACAGATACATATGATATTGTTTTATATTGAGGTATATTCAGAAGTTTTTTACTCTCTGAATAGAAATATTAGTATTGAAAAAAAAAGTTGAAGGAGGTATTTGAATCAGTGCTATTCAGTTAGGATAAATTCATGGATTAATTGAATTTAAGGTTATTGACATAGGTTTAATTGACGATTTATAAAAGAAATTCAAAAATTATCAATAATTCGTAATGTAATGAAATAATTCTACAGGTATACGGAAAGTCAACATCATGTCTTTCTTTCCGCACCTTCAGTAATGATGGATGACTATGGTTGCTTTCGGATCATGACATTTGAGAATATTTATATCAGCAGGTGTTAGAGTCTGAATATCATTTACTTAAATCTACAGATGTTATATGCTATTGCTAAAGTGCACAGGAAAACGCCAGAGTTGAAAGCGAAAAAAATCATTTCCATTCTAATAATTGGCAGGTTTTATTTGGCCAATTAAAATTTGAATAAGTTTTTTTGTAAGTAAAAAAACATAATTTTGTAAACGAAAACATTTAATTAATACTTCAACAGACAGAATAATTTGATTTTAGTTAAAGTTATTGTTTGAATACATTCGAATAAAGTTAAGAATATGTTTTTTCCATTTATTTACTCAATTCTAAAGGGCAGCAAATTGAAATCGATTGAAATTGACAAATAAGTATGTTTTGGCCCTGAATATAGGATTTTCTTTTGTATGAATTCCGAATGTTCTTCGTTGAAGAAGATGAAAGCAATTTTCCAATGTCATATATTTCCAATTTTTCATGATAAATCTAGAACAAAAAATATATCAAGATTTCAGGGTCTTCATGTTAGAGGACTTGCAAAGGCAGAACTGTTTTGTCAATAAACGTAATTTCCATCTGGTATAGTTTGGAAGTGGTGACCATCGAATTTATCACCACCAGCTTTGTCCAAAAACTAAATAAATTTTTCTAATAAATTTTTTTCTCATATGCATTACGACGAACGCTATGGATAAAACGAAACGCTCATAGACTTATAAATAATATAATAAATATATAATAAATGTATTATAAGTCTATGGAAACGCTAGGTTGGAACACAGAATATATGTCACAGGATTAATGGAAACTATGTATTCGGTGCTGAACAGATGCCTTTTTGCGATGAATGAATTTGTCAAATATTGTCATTCCTTTTCTGTCTCATGTCATTTAAGTCTAGAGCAAGGACAATTATTGTTTATTGTTAATGAAGAATCAACTCGTTGATCGCTGTTCATATGCATGGAAGCATCATAAGTTTATGTTATACAGGGTGTTCCATCTCATACGAGCCACCCCTTATATATTTCTTATCCCATAGTGATTGTGAAAATATCCCGAAACACGTCGAATGATTTTCTTTGGGGGACATCTTTTGACGTATATTTGAGGACTGAACGAGCAACCTCCTAAGAAGGTCTTGGAAACCTCTTTCCAACGGTATATGAAAAACTAATTGGACCTCTGTTTATTCCTGGTAATTTAAATGGCGAAATTTATCTTGAAATGTTTGAAAATGCCATTGATCTGTAAATAATAGAAAATGATCCTTTCCGTTGTAAGAAGGTTTCCAAGACCTTTCAAGTGAAGTATCACTCAACCCCTTACCCACTTTCATTTTTGAGGGGTTGAAGCATCCCTTCTTAGGGGGTTTCTCGTCCAAGCCTCAAATATACGTCAAAAGATAAGAAATATAAAGGGGAGCTCGTTTGAGATGGAACACCCTGTATAATCTTTGGGTTTTGTATAAATTTTGCCTTGTGAGGGTCTCCTGTTTATTCATACATTGTATGAGAATAAATAAATAAATTTGGATAAAGGTTCAGAGCTTCAAAATAAGACGTCCTAGGGAGTCATACCTGGGAATGCTTCGTTGAAGAGTTACGCTGTTTTGAAGATGGCAACTTGATTGATTGATTTATTGAATTTTTTCAATTTGGATCAGGGATAGCAAATAGCAAATAGCAGGGATAGAGCACAATTTTCAAGCATCCCCCATAGCTACAGAAGAGTAAAATCGACAACCATTTTTACTTTCATTCAGACTCTGAATATTCTTTAAAAATTATGAATTGAAAAGACCATTCAATTTCGAAACTCTGATGCTATGGGAGATGAGTGAGAAAATGAATTTTATGTGAATCCCCACCATTTCATTTAATCAATACTGCCCCATTTTGAAAAAATTCAATTAATGCATGATCAAGCAGTAATCTTTGAAGCAACGTAACTCTTCAACGAAGCGTTTCCTGACAGGTCACCATGACAATTTCTCGTCATATTTCGAGGCTCTGAAATATTCTAAATTTATTCCCATTAACCCCCATTAATTTATTAACACCCTGTATAATTTCAAAACTCCATGGCTTACTCGATGACAATTTTTTACCGCTATTTGTAATTATGTATTTATGGATAGGATGTTATTTCATAACCGATAATAAGACAAAAACTTCAGAGGCTCAAATTTTGCGTACCTACATAAATTCATACAAAATATCAAATAGCCGTAGCCGTACCTAGGATTGTTCTATGAAATTATGTATACGAGCGATATGTCGCTATATTCCAAGTGCATTATTTTTTGAGTATATTCTTGCGTCCACAATCAATTTGTGTTCGGGAGAACACGGTGGCTCTTAAAAATATGAAATCACACTGCAACTCTTTATTGAAATTACAAATTTACTCACCCAATTGTTATCCTTAAAAATCGACATTTTTCCATGTATCCATAAATTATCAGTAGTAAAAATATTCCAAAGTATCGCCCACGACAAATTATCGAATAAACTATGTATATCGACTAACTTATTCACGGAAGCTAATTTACCGCACAAGGCCACTTCGATAAACACACTATTGCTCGGAAATATTTCACCAAATGTCTCAAATCAAACCGCGTTCCAAAAGCTTCATTCGGCAATATTCGAAATTTCCCTTCACACCATCACATTTTGGTCGTTAGTAAACTGTGAACTCGCCAATTGCTTATAAATGACCACTCGCGGCAATTTGAAATCGCGATTATCAACAATGTTCGTTTGCGGCTGAGCGAAGTTTGAAAGTTGCGGTGCGCTTCAAGCGGCCGTTATCACGATATGAACGGATTAACTTTGGTATCGCGATACCAAAGACACCAAGCGATGGTATGAATCTACCATCACCGACAGCTTTGGTTTGAACTGATGGAAGTGTTCTTCCGCACGTGGTTCCCCTTCTAGTTCCGTTACTATGTCTGGTTTTTAATGGTTTTTAACCATTGTACCAATCTACACTGTTATCTGTGGTACCAATTTACTTCAACGAATGAGGATCTTTATTATTCTACAAATCTTCAATTCTTCAATCTCAGAGGAATAACGAATGCCATTACCCGTCAATGCAACGACAATGCACTTATACAGGTATACTCTATTCACTTTTATTTTAGCACTCGGTTGGCCATGGAAATTTGACATATTTCACTCTGCATAGTACGAAAATGTGGGGTTATGACGCTTGTCAAAACATTTTTGGGTTTTAAATCAACGCTATGTTGCCCTTTCTACGTAAAAGTTTCTGTTATTACGTATGTTATCACAATGTCGAATCTCTTTGCAAAATATGTGACGAGCATAATTGAAGTTTATACAAACTGATTGAAGGCATACCAAATCCAGTTATTTGCATGGAAAATACTAGAGATCAGTATATTATATCATATTATGCACTAGCTTGAGGAGAGATAATGTTCTTATCTTCTTTGGCACTTTGGCTAAAGTATAAATACGTTACATCAGTTGTAGATTTCAAAGTATTAACCCAAAGATGAAATTCATATGATGCAGTGGTTGGGAATGGGTATCTCTCGAAGGAATTAACAGATAATTACAAGAATGTTGAATTCTTCAACAAAAAATCATCTTGCATCAATGGAAGTCAAACTAATTAAAGGAAGTTTCAAGTCAAGCTGAACTTCACCTTCGAACAAAAATTTCACATGAATAAACAATTAACAGGACAACTGGCTCGTATTTGAGGCTGTTCATCTTAAGGGAGATCGGCCACCGAATGCGCAGTTGAGCGAAGCTGTGCTTTTTCAATGCTAAATCACGAGTTACGTCACTCGATTCGTAGCTCGTCAATTATATATTAGTACTGAAAATGCTCAGCTTCGCATTCGGTGGCCGATCTCTCTTATACATTGATATAATGATAATAATTAGATATTTATTGGTACCTTAAGGTATTTACAATGTATAGGACAAGTCAAATGAAAAATAGAAAAATCAATTTACGGGAACTTATTCTACGATGACATTAATCGAAAATCCTGTGGTAACGTTTCGCATCAATTCAACCAAACCAAAATTCTCGAATGCCACCACTTTTTGGGTCTGCCAAGAGAAGGAAATTCTTTGTCAGCCTTTTTATTCACAACCTTTCTGATTGTGGAAATATTCAGCTGAAATATGAGTCGTTTAGATTCAGATGAAACCACTCTGTAATCTGTGGATGAAACATTATATAAATTCACTTACAGTGAATATATATGCTCTTTACCGTCTGACGTATTGTGGATTTCAGAATATCAGGGTAACTATATGAATGAGCGGACCCTGTCTTCTCTCTTTTTCAATCACTTTCGGCATTTTCGTGATAAAAAATTGATATTAGTTGTGGCAACGGCGTTATGACATTGACCACATTTCATGAGTGCCAACCTTACTCCGATCTAGTTACAAAAAATTTAGAAAATTATTTCATGGCCAACCGACTGCTAAAATAAATTTGAATGGAGTATAGGTAATCTCGATATTTAAGAAGATTAATCTTAGACATGATTTTATTTCATAAGTTGAAAAGCTCACATGATTGAGAAACTCCTTTTGAGGAGCACGCAAAACTTCTGGGTGGACATATATAGAATTTTTGTGTGAAAAACTTCGTAGCAGCTGTTTTTCACAAATTCCTGTATACTGTGTTAGTTAGGGATGTTCAACAAGATTATTCCTTCTACAGAAGTCGGTATACGAAAATAATACTTGCTGGAAAGCTTTTTGGAAAATCATGTGGATCAGCTTTCAAAGATTTGAATTCTCAAATCGTTAAGGTGAGTAAATTCACGCACCTTAGCGAGAATATACATTTTTGAAATTTGCATTTTTGTATAGTTACAAGAATAGAATCTTATTCATATCCAATACCAGAAAAATTTACAATTTATAGGTTGTATACGATTTTAATACATATCACTAGTCGCAAAATGCAAATTTTTTTGTTTTCTAAGAGAGTCTAATTACGTCTGGATCTGGATAGAAATAGTTATTCCATTTCAGAGTTCTTTGAGTGAACAAATATATTTAAAGTTTTCTTTTGTTAAGGTAGACCCACACCATGTATAACTCAAGAAATAAAGAATATTATTATTAATATACTATGTATAACTCAAGAAATAAAGAATATTATTATTAATATTTTTTTTTAATCTTTTGTGATACAAGATATTGAAATTCATTTCCGAAATTCGCAGTTTTCCTGAAACTCCAAAATCGAATTGAAAATTATTTATGGAAACCAATTTTTCTGTTAGTCATCCATCACATGAAAGATTCTACTCAAAATTCAGTTAAAAAAAAACATTCGATAATGTTATATGCTTCAGAATTCGGATATAAATTTTAAAAAAAATAAAATATACTTGTCCCGAGTCACCCACCGATTTGGGAGGCTTGGGACACAAGTTAAAATGCATTGATTTCTCAACTCTCAAATGAAATAGGTGACTTGGGACGGTGTATAGTTTAAAAAAATTATAATTCATGATTATGTAGTTGAAATTCGGTAAGGAAATCAAATGATGAACCCCTTTTTCAGCCAAAGTAAATATATTGAAACTCAAAAAAAAATACTCGAAAAAAAATACTCAAAAAAAAAAACTAAACGAAAAATAGAGCTTTGATTTCGTTGGTGATATATCTGTGAAAGTAACGTAAATAATAATATCCCGAGAAAATTCGACATAATTGGCTTGTATTTATTCTGTATTGTTCCAAGTCACCCTATGAAACAACAAAATAATTTAATGAGATCCCTGATGCCCTTTGATTTGTTAACAACCTTGTTTCATGACATATCTAATATGCCACTTATCCAGAAAAAAAAAATTACACATGCAAATAGTGAAACTCATATACAGGGCACTAGAATGAATAGTTATTTTAATGATGAAAAAAATCATATGCATTGCATTTGAACAAGTTAAGATAAATTGATTTGAATTTCGTCACGTTGACAGTCCTTTTGTGTACATTTCATATGCTGGAGATGCTTTATTATAGCAGGCTATAATTCTTTGAAGTCTTGTCTTTCAATCCATGTAAAGCTGTTTTTGTTATGTGCAAGGGTTCATGAATTATAATTAAATGAAACTACAGTTATCATTTTTTTCTCAAAATAACAAATATTTCGAAAATTGTTGAAGGAAAATATGTTAAAAGTATTCAAGAGCATGCAGGAAGTCCCAGAAAAATCAAAGTCACCCTTCATTTCTTTTTTGTGGGACAATCGATAGGTTGTGCTATTCTTGGAGTAATTCAAGTTTGCATCAAAAAATTTTGCCAAACTTTGACCGCTACAGTTATATCGTCCGCATAGTGATTTTAAATGGAAACCAGTAACTATATAGGGCCTTTTTAGATTCACAAACGAGCAATTAATTTTCGTTAAAAATATCCAATTGGGAAAGGTACCACCGCACCGTTTTGTCGGTCCCATTTAAAATCAGAAAAAAAAATGCAAAAAAATGTGAACTTTGGACATTTTATAGGGTTGGTTCCAATCAACTCGATCTGCGAGCTTGATGACAGCAACCATCTTGTTGGAAAGTAATTTGATGGCCTTTTCAAAAATATCATACACGTGACTTTTTTTGTCAGTACTTTATTACCGAAAAAAAGAAGTAAAATAACAATATAGCAAGAGTTGCTATGAAACATGAAAATAATGTAAAAGTTGGGGATATGAAGAAAAAATTATATAAATTAAGGAAATCGGCAACTACTGTAGATGTTATTTCTAATCCTTTCGCCTTTCAATACGGATGAATTAACATCTGCAATTAGATGCACAAAATCTCGAAAAGCTGCTGCGTTCGATGGCATTTATCCTGAATTCATGAAACACCTGGGGGTAAAAGCTGTATCTTGGCTTAGCTATAATGAAATTTTAAATCCTGGTAATTTTCCAATTGAATTTAGAAAAGCAAAAATTATTGCAATCTTGAAGAATGGTAAAAATTATTCGGATCTGAATAATTATTGTCCTATGAGTTTAATGAGTGTCCCTTTAAGAATTCTAGAGAGATTAATCCAATTTAGGATGTTGTACAAAATTATTAGAGAGGTTTTAGGAAGAATAGAAATTGTTCCGATCAAGTAGGTACCTACTGAGCCTAATTACTTTCATCGAATCGGGTTTCAATGATAAGAAGGAAACAGGAGCCGCATTTGTAGATCTATCATCGGTGTGGAAAGATGGTTTAATTTTTTTACTTCACACTTACTTAAAATGTGGTAAATGGTTCCTTTGATAGAAAAAATCTTATGTGATCGAAGACTTCGTGTTTCTGTTAATGATAAAAAGAATAGTTTCGAAACTTTTACAAGGATCGCAGTATTATTACCCCTTCTTTTCGATTTATATTACCTCCCTGATAAATCTAAAAATGTATTTACGCCGACGATATTGCTCTTGCTTTTCGCCCTTCTGATTTTGAAGTAATAGAAAATGCTTTTAGCCAAGATTTTATTATTTCCTTGAATGACGTTTATGTCCTAATAAAACAGAAGTTTCCTGTTTCCATTTAAATAATCAGCAAAAATATAGAAAATTGAGAGTTAGATACTTTCAATAATGATGTTTCGCAACATAATTTCAATCCTGTATATACCGGAATAAAATTATTATATTATCATATTTTTCATTGAAGTTAAAAATTGAAATCGAGGAACAATATATCTACTTCAGAAATTAGCTGGTTCTTCATGGGGTGCTGATGCCATCAAACTTCGTACGGCAGCTTTGGCCTTAGTTTTTTCTGCTGCTGGGTACTGTTGCTCTGTTTGGTTCAAATAAAGACATATAGACATGGACTGTGCCTTCCCTTTCTATCTATGCATGAAATACGGTCAAAAAAAGTGACAGAGAGAAACGCATGTCGGGCATGCAGTTGTCTTTATCTAGAATTTTGATTGGTCCACACTCACCTCTATGTGAACAAAAAAGAAACAGGAAATAGCCATACGATCATTTCTCTCTTTCTATAAAATGGCCTTGCTCAGTCCATGTCTCTATGTCTATGCTCTCTACTCAATGATTCTATGATGATTGTTACTGGAATCAACCAACCAACTCATATTCGCCGACAGGTGGCTGTCTCCAAATCGTGGAATAAATTCCATTCCTTCCCAAATTTATTTCCAATTTTATCATATTACTAGATTCTAGAAGCGCCAGATTGAAATTTCATAAGCCCTCATGCCGTCTGTTCCGATATTCCTGAACAGTACTGTCAGTATTTCAGAAACGATGCCTATTGGCCCAGTCGTTCGAGTTCTATTGTTATTCGATTACTGGCCAGTAAAACCAGCAATATCGGAACAGGCCCAAAGTCTAATGATTTTCTTTATTCGAATAATAGTCATAAAGAATTTTGGCAATCAGAATAGAATTCGTGTAATCTCCTCAATAGGTTTATCCTTCAAAAAAATCTCTGGATTTAATCCTCCTAGAAAAATTTGGTGTACTCTAAATCGACTTGGGAGATTATAGTTACACGGGTAGACAGAGAGTTTTTACCGAGGTTCCTATTCATGTACCATACGAAGAAATGTATGGTACCCCGTTTACATTTTTTACAGGATTAATTTTGAGAGTACATTTTTGTAATCTTTTAATCCCTCGTGAAAGGTTTATTATTTCTTGACATGCATCCTATATGTATGTACATATTTTTTTTAAGATTTTGATTTGTAATAAAAAAGTCTAATCATTGATGAGCTACAGTCAATCACCCCCCTGCCCCGCTTTCCTTTCGCTCAAGCTCATTATCTTATAAATACTTGCCACTACCCCTCCCAAACTCAGTCACCGGATGGGCCACTGACTATAATTATACTTTTTTATTTGAATTACGCATTTAAATCAGAAAATTTCTATTTATTATACATTTGAAGAGACGTATTTCAAAATTTATTAGAAAAACCAGCGAAAACCGGAGACAACCACAATTGTTTCTGACCTACAATAAAACATTGAACTAAAGAACTTTAGTTCAATGCAATAAAATGAAGGCAGTTCATTTCAAAATTCCCGCTTTTTATTCATACCTCCCAGCGATCGCTGCGCATTCTATTTTCCCCGTTTGGAAGACATTTTTTCACGCTCACCATCATTTTCCTTCTCTTTATCTACCATCCAGAGACACACCCTGGCTCTGGCCATATATCTATGAAAATTCGCTAAAAAAATTTCGCACTTAAAAAACATGTAACACGGTGTAACAATTTTCTGATGTTCTATGGTTTATCCCCACTCAGTCGAACTTCGTTGACGTTAGCCGGTTGAAACTTTTGAATGTTTTTTGTCTATCGTTTATTTATAAAGTTTCCAAAAGTTTTGGTTTTTACTTACAGTGATGTTACTTTCAGCTTTTTTTGTATACAATGGAAAATAACTTGGATAGCAGTGCTGGTAGAATAATAAATAGTTGATCGTTGTAATTGTAATTTAACTTGTTTCATTATTTTAGTCCCCAGTCTCAATATTGTAGTTGAAGAAATTTTTTCTTCTTGCACCAAAACAGGAAGAGATGTTATTCCGGCATCTACTTTAATAGAATTTATGAAACCGCATATGTCCGATCACCTGTAAGGAAATCACAACAAAATATAGCAATATTTTTTAACATTGTTTATTTTCAAGAATTGGACTTGCCCAGCTCCGTTATGTTTTGGATCCCAACAATGAAAACCCTCTCATTAATAGACCAACTTTTTATGAAGCTATGAGACGGTGGACAGCTAAGATGAACGAGAGTGATAGTAAATTATTGAATATTTCGTTCAAGTATGTAGGACTGCATCAGTTAACCAAAAATAATCATATTTATCATATATTAAAGGGATACTGATGTCTTTGATGGAAATGTCATACCTTTTCATCGATCCACTCCTAAACCAAGCTTAGAACCAACTGCTATGAAAAATTCAAATGATTCACTGGACTTTTCTAACTTATCCCCCACTTCATTTACTACCAATACGAAAGATAATAGCATAGGTAAGTCACTGTTCAACAAGTATTTATGATTAATTGAACTCCATACTCCATCATCTAGACAGTGATATAAATATTTCATAAAAAGATACATATTATGCTTGTCTGAGTATTGTAACTTTATTCATTCATAATTGGATTTACATAATTAGGTCACTTGAAATTCATATTTGAGGCTACCTGAGTTGAAAATTGCTTGAGTACTTAAATATTGAAACAACTGACAGAACAGGATGATCAAAATTCGTTGGGATTGAAAGGCAAAACCACATCTCTCGATCTTTTTTTGCTTTCAAGTTATAAGTGAAAACTCTTTTTCCGGCTCTTTGAATTGTAAAGTTTCAGGGATATTGAAAAACAAATGTTACATCCTACAGACACTTTTTTATGTAGAATGCAGTGAAGTAGTCGAAGATTTTTTCAGTCCAACACCTTAATGATATAGTGGTAACTTACGTTTTTTTTTATTATGAATACACTTGAAGAAGTTTCTGTAGAATGAAACATTTGTTTTTCGATATTTCTGAAACTTAATGAAATACAGGTACGAATTCAAAGAGCCATAAAATGAATTTTAACTAATAACTTGAAAATAAAAGAAGAGGCGCTTTGGGCCATCAAACATGTTTTGAAAATCGAGGTCGGAAACATATCATTCATTTTTACCTAGCTCTCACGGTCACAGAGCTGAATAATCCCATCGAATTTTGCCCAAACTGTAGAGTTACGTTTACACTTTGTAGGGTGTGCTGGTCTGATCCACCAAACCTACCACCTTGAACCAAACTTGTGGTAAACAAACAAGCTCAGAAAAATAAACTTCTCCCTCCAGTCCCAACTTCCTAAAAGTGCCTATACGCGCACCGGCGAACTGCAGTCCAAGACTGCAGATACGTTGATCTTCAGTGCATCTGCATTACAGTTTTTTGGAGTTTCGGTTCAAATTGACAGACCTGGACTGCAGTTCACCGGTGTATGTATAGGCAGTTTAAGGAAGAGATGATGTCATAGGGGAAGTAATTCATGAGTTCCTCTAAATTCAGCTTGAGAGAACCCGTCTCTGTCTACCGCCGGGAAGTCACAGAGGATAAGCTCAATGGTTTTGTCCTTCTCTAGGCAAAGCCTGCAGAGTGTTTAGTTTGTGTAGGTGAGAGCTGAAAGAGCTTATTCCTGCACCGGCGCACAGCAGATACGTAGATCTACAATCAACTGCACTACAGTTTTTTGGAGTTTCAGTTCAAATTGACAGTCCTGGATTGCAGTTCGCCGGTGCGCGGTGCACTTTAAGTCTGCAATGTCCTATATTCAAAGAGGTTCATATCCACCTTTGCAACATCATGGTGTACATGAGGTTGACCTACCAGATACTCCATCGCTGCGTAGGGGTAGATCTCAGAGCGTTCGTAAGACCTTAGTCTGCAAACTATCCTCTGGCATTTATTTTTTGCATACGATACAAAGAGGTATTGCTACCCATCAAAGTATCTACTTAATTACAAAATATCATACATTATCCATATAATTATCCCAAAAACTTTCAAATGAACTTTCTTCAAAAAATTTACAAAACATCATCATCAAAAGAAAAAAATATTATATTTCTTTTACATTTTACATTACCTTATTTCACAATCTGCAATTCAATTGAAAATTGAGGACGCAAAAATAAAATATCTCAGAACAGAATGAAACAAAACAGAAAAATGAATTGTTAAACCGACCTATGATCCAAACTGAAACCTATGAATCGATATGAACCCTCCGCACAAAATGAAAAAATAATACCCACCTACATGGTATAAATAAATTTAGTCATAATGGTGCGGTTTCTTCGCTACTAAAGCACACTACACCAAAGATGCGTAGGTTCGGATAGGTCTCACCACCACAGTGTACCACCAGTGTGTAATGCGTGGTTCAAAGCCACACACACACACCGTTTGGGTTTCAATGTGTTTTTTCCACAAAGTTGGTCCAATGTCACCATGCAGGGAATTCTGCATCAGATCTAAAATCACACTACTCTAATCAGTAGAAGACGGTCCTCCGCATAAGCCACAAAACGAATTCGGTGGCTTGTGAAGCCACCTTGCTATCCTGACGTGAGGCATGTCGCTTGCACTCACTCAGCGTGCTTTCATTCGCTATGAATTCATTTCGAAATGCTCATTCTCGACTCTTTGTAATTAATAATAAATTGATGTCGCAACGTATGTGAGGCTGAACACCTGGATGATAGGGAAAATCTCCACCAACAAATTGATGATGATATGGGAAGATACGTTGCTGAGTTTGAAGGAAGAAATCCGCTTCATCGAATAGAAATTCACCGATTCAATAAATACAAGAAACTATCAGTCTTAATTGACATCTTGAATGAAGACATTTTACCCAAGTGAGTACTTACAGAAAGGAAATTACTGCATCTATTTTCTAACTGTGTAGCACTAACAACAACGAAAACAATTGAGGCAAAAAATTGCCGAACGAACACTGTTGGTCCAAAATTGCATAATTAAATATGCCACCATGGCATACAAAACAAAACAGAAATGCTCAGAAGAGACATTGGACGGCTGACGGAATATTTTAAAGAGGATCTGGGAACGGAAATGGTGAAAATAGCTGAAGGAATCATGGCTAAGAACAGGACAGAAAGAGAGATGAAGAATATTACAGCTCATCACTGTAATAACATAAGAGCAATTATAGCCGGGAATCGGCAATACCTAAGCCTAGACCTAACCAAGACTAGTTCCATGCATAAAAAAATATTGCGTTACGATAGCAACGAACAATAAGTCATTAGAAGTGTCAGTGTGTGAAGTTAAGTTTGAGGTCAAAAAAGTAAATCAGAGTTACGCAATAAATTAGAAGAAAGGAGATGGGGTAGAAGCATCTCGTTCGATCTGTGCTCGATTTGTAAACGATGTAGACTTCTTAAACCGAATTGTTACTATGGATGAGACTTTGGTACATTTCTACGATCCAGAAACAAAGCAACAATCGATGGAATGGCGACACTGGTTTTCCAAGACCTTAGAAGTTTCGTGTCCAAAAATCTGCTGGAAAAGTTCTTTCTTCAGTTTTTTGGGATTGCCATGGAGTAATCATGATTGATTTTTTTGGATAAGGGTAGAAAAATAACCGGAGATCACTATTCCATATTACTGACCACTCTACTGGAAAAAATTAAAGAGAAAAGACGCGGAAAGCTATCCAAAGGTGTTTTGTTTTTGCAGGACAACCCCCCCTGCACACAAATCTCATGTTGCCATGCAAAAAATTCGTAATTTAGAGTTTGAATTACTAGAACACTTCCCCTTATTCACCAGATTTGGCTCCATTCGACTATCATCTTTTTCCTCAACTGAAAGAAAGTTTAAAATGTCGTAAATTTTCTTCCAAAGAGGAGGTAATAAATGCTGTGGAGTTCTGGTTTGCAGAGCAAGAAGAAACCATGTTTTTGAAAGGTTTAGAGACGTTGCAGGTTCGCTGTAATGAATATATCCAAGTAAGAGGAGAATATATTACTATCAAAAAACCCAAATACTATACAATCACCTGATAGAGAAAATGGACAGTTACCACCATCAAAAAGAATTACTTCAGATGAATACCACCCGCTAATATGAATATTAAAAAGTGCTACATCAACTACGAGACCGCAGTTCAATGGGGATACTAGATCGATTGAAGACTAAAAATATACACCGATGCAGCATGAGACAATGACGATTGAAGAAGTGTCACCATCTATTAAAGAAATACACAACTGGAAAACACATGGAACCTGATGGTACAAGAAACTTTGGATAAAGTATGAAAACTGAACCCCCTCAATAAACGATGTCATCAAAATTCCTAAAAGAATGCCAATATTTGTAACATATGACACAACATACCTGTTACCTAAAAACAAAGAAGATCCATCCAGATATCGACCAATCACATGCCTTTCAATTATGTTTAAATTAATCACATCGTGCATTTCAAACCGTATTCACAACCATTGTGAAAATAATAATATCACCAAAGACAACCGAGGATGCAAAGAACAACTAATAATATATAACGTATACGCATTAATATGCCTAGAGATCAAACATGCTAGAAATATCAATCAGAGCCTGATGAAGAAAGAATTAACGGAGGAGTTCACTCGAACATTGAGAAGGATAATGAAAACTGGTTTAGGGTTTTCACTCCCAATCTCTGGAACAAAATCAATTAAAAATGAAATCGACGATTTGCTCCTGCGTAAATTCTTGCACTAATTTGTCAGGAGCGAATTAACTAAAAAAAATTGTTGCCTGACAATTCAGAAGATTTTCGAAAATAGATTTTTCGTCTGATGAAGGAGTCTGATATAGACTCCGAAACGTTACCACTTAAAGTTATAATTTCAACGTTATTTATTTTCAGTTCATTGTCAGGCAACAATTTTTTCTAGTTAATTTGCTCCTGACAAATTAGTGCAAGAATTTACGCAGGAGCAAATCGTCGATTTCATTTTTAATTGATTTTGTTTCAGAGATTGGGAGTGAAAACCCTAAAAAGTTTATTAAGAAATGCAGAATCCTCCCAGAATAAATTTAATTTCGAACAGACTTGTAATTTCTTAGTGCTAGTTGCGACTGTGTGCCCTCCTGTGACTAAAGAGACCCAACCGTGACCTGCAGATCCTTCCACACTCGGAGCATGGATAGTCACCAACCAGATCTGGCCGCCGCTGTATCCTTCTCGATTCTCCATTATAACTGTGTACCAAAGACCTCCACTGTGACCTGTCTAACGCTAGTTGTTCCTAAAATCAGTTAATGCCATTCGGTATCATGCTGCAGCTAGAACACATAGAAATCGTCGAACACTGTAGAAAGCCGAATGCATAAACTAATTGGCAAAATTTTACATGGGGGACACCAGAACAAGGAACTACACATCGCAGAGGATAGCTCAGTGGCGGACGATAGCTGTCGTTATGGCTGTGTAACATGAAACTATCCATGTTGTGTTGTTGCAAAGACCTCACACCTTTGTTTTGCCTTTGAATTGCTAACTTCTAAGGTCAAAAAAGGTTAATTATTACAGTTATTATCCAGATTCTGACCTGACCTCATAATACTGATTAAATTTGAGAAAACAGCACTATTCATCGACGTGGCGATTACAAATAACACCAACCTATTACATAGGCACATAGAACAGATTTCTAAATACAGAAACCTCGATGAACAAACCAGAAGACAATGGAACTTGAAAGATATCGATACCATCCCTATTGTCATTTCATCAACAGGCCTAAGAAAATACCAGGGAATTTTAAGAAACTTAAATTGGGCGGAACTATCTATAGAGTCATGTTGAAAGCTGTTCTGCTAGGAACGGCAAGAACGGTATGCAAGTTCATGGAAGGTGCAGAAGAAAACCATTCACTTCTACAAGAACTGCGGGGGATCAGGAACCCAACGGACACCAAGGAGGAAGGAAACAGGACCCGACCACCATCGTAAGTCCGAAAAACCGGTAAAGGTCTCGTACAGAGCCTAATCCTTTCGATATCCGAGAATTCTAACATAAATGTGAAAGCCGTAATACTAAAGTCATAAAATGCGCCAAATACTCTTCACCTGAGCATATTTTATAGCTAGCTTGGATTTTCAATGAAATTATGGATTTTCATGTATCGGCCACATCAATCAAATATATCCGAAAATCATTCTTGCATCAATATATGATTTGTATAAGTCCATTTAACGATAATTAATTCGCTGGCCAGTACCTCTGCAATTTTCTTAGATGACTAGTTTCTAGTAATGGTTGCAATAGGGTATTTGTTTGTCCCTCTTCTCTTTCGTGGTGTTTTCTGTCCCTGATTTTTATGTCATCTCTTACAATGGGAATTTTCAGGTCTTCATGTAGAGTCTGATTGGTTACATACCACGGTACCACATTGCCTATCATTCGTAAAATTTTTGATTGACATCATCGACTTGCCTGCACACCTCCATACTTATGCGTTAATTATTTATTTCCTCACTTTATCCACACAATGTATATAACTATTTCATTGGATACATTATGTGCCAAAGATTTTCTAGATTTATTGTCAAATCTACCTTATTACAGATTTAAAATATTTATAATTATTGGCAAATTTTTATTCATTAGGAATGGACAAACTATTATTTATTGAAGAAAGGTATCAAGAATTAGAACACAAGCATTTGAATACTATTAGAGAATTAGCTTTGTTGAGAACTCAATTGGCAGCTTCTGAAGAACAATATTCTGAACTGAAACAAGATCTTGATAGGACCAACAAAAGATTGATGTTGTGAGTAATAATTTCTCCTAGTAAAAATTCTATATCGGTATTTTCATGTAGGCGTAGCAGTTGGGTTATTCAAATTTTTTCAGTAATTCAAATTTTGTTATAATGAATGATACTCAAATATAATAGTTGAATTTTTATATTTTCTAGGGAACAACAAGTGAATGCTGATCTACAGAAAAGTATGGAACATAATGATGATTTCAGGGAAGAAGTGTGTAACACAAAAAAAGAAAAGGATCATTTACACAGAATGTGGTTATTAACTAAGAGAGAAAATGTTAACTTGATAGCACAAATCAAAGATTTAGAATATGAGGTAAGCTTCTTTCTGCATTACACACTAGATTGTAGTTTTTTAGTGTTTCACTGCAACCTTAAGATCTATCAGAGCTCTTTCCACCTTTCTGCATTCCGCAGTAACTATCATATTTGAGGAATTTTGTTAATTTGATCGGTTCAAGGTATTTTTCATCTGTTTTTGCCTTTTCATTTACCTAATCAATGTTGGATTGATGTGGCCGATACTTTCAAACCACGCCAAGTAATTCGCTATCAGAAAAGCATCTTCAGGTGGTTGAAGCGAAACACGTGTCGTGGTTTAAAACTCATTTTTGTGGAAATCATATAATCCGTTTAAAATTTTATCAATGCACCGATAATACCATGAATAGTATAGTGTACAACAATCACATACAGGAAACCACTTATGGAATAAAATTATTTGTGTTCTTTTGTTAAGAAATTATAAAAAAAATTTAACTTACAATACAAGGTTTCTAGTTTCAAGCATAAATTTTAATATAGAGGGTGATTCGCGTCCAGCACAGTCCGTCCGAATAAAACTGTGTGATTTGAGTATTGGCTTTAAATACACTGCGCAAAAAAATTAACGCACATTATGGAAATCTCAAATTTATTCCACAACTGAAGGTGTTCTCAATGATAATTATTTTTATCAGAATTATGCACTTCAACGGTTTTCTTCAATACAGATGTTTTTTCCCAGCAGGAATAAAAAAAGATGATTTTATATTATATTATTATAATTTTGAATGAATTGGCTCCATTCTGAAATCAGCTGTTCTCGATAAATTTTAGTGATCAATAGTTTTTCTTTCGTTTGATTTTCTACACTCGATCGTTATGCAACGCGAAACACACAATTTGACCCAAGAGGAATGTGCCCAAGCGGTAGTTTTGCGAGAAGAAGGGTGGACATACACAAGAATTGCAGAAAGGTTTGGAGTTTCCCAAACAAGTGTGTCCAGATGTTGCAGCGATTCAGGGAGACAGGTATGAATGTTCGAAGACCAGGACAGGGTAGACCACGGGTAACAACTGCCATTCAAGAACGTTACTTGAGAGTTTCTTCGTTGAGACAACGGTTTGCAACCGCTCGCCTCCTTCAAATTCAGCTTGAGCAAACTCAAGAGGTGCAAATTAGCACTCAGACAATAAGAAATCGCTTCAGAGAATATGATTTAAGGCCTCGTGTCGCGGCAAGAGGCCCAGCTCTTACCCCAGCTCATCGAAAGGCGCGTTTGGATTTTGCGAGAGAGCATATCCATTGGGAAGAGGACAATTGGGAAAGAGTTCTCTTCACAGATGAGTCTAGATTCTGCCTCTACCATTGTGATCGACGTTCCCTTGTATACAGACGTCCACATGAAAGATATGCTCAGTGCAATTTACTGAATACTACTGGTTTCGGGGGAGGATCGATTATGATGTGGGGTGGAATATCTTTGACTGCTCGCACAGACCTAGTGGTCGTTGATAATGGAGCTATGAATGCTGATAAGTATATAAGGAACATTCTTGAAGAACATGTAGTGCCATTTGCCCCATACATTGGTGAAAATTTCATTTTTATGGACGATAATGCCAGACCCCATCGTGCGCGCATCGTTCAGGAGTACCTTGAAGAGGTTGAAGTCTCTCGAATGGAATGGCCAGCAAGAAGTCCAGATCTCAACCGATTGAGCAGGTTTGGGACTACCTCAGTAGAAGGCTGAGAAGTTCAGAAAATCATCCAGCTACTCTTAATGACTTAGGAATCCAACTCGGAGAAATCTGGGAAGGATTAGATCAGAACATTTTCAGATCACTCATTTTGAGTATGAACCGTCGTTGCCGAGCTGTAATTAACGCAAGGGGTGGAAATACCAGGAATTATCACTTATCAGCATTTCAGTATTTTGAAAATTGTTCATTTCTCTTCTTTCACATAAGATTCGGTGAAATCCTGAATTTTTCTTCCATATAATGTGTCTTGTTTCGTTCAAAACCTTGCCGAGAGAACATAAAAAATAAGTTATAAAGTCAATGTAGAGTTAACTTTCATTAAAATTCAGATTTTCAGAATGTGCATTAATTTTTTTGCGCTGTGTATAAATGCCCTAGATGAATAGTCATCATCGTTGGTTGAAGAAGCTTTAATAAGACCGAAACCAGTATATCGCTATTCTCCTTCGATGGCGGCAAGCTCTCTATGGGTAACTCTGAACTCAGATCGTTGATAGTCCAATTTCTATTGTATTATTGATCATAGGCATGTCGGTGTTAACTTGCTTATCGTGCTATATTTATCTTAAATCTGGTGTTTTCTACGTAAGTTACTTCGAATTTTTTCTGGTTTTTTTCCCCTTTGGGTTCTCTGGTGCTCAGATGAAGATCTCAAAATAAAAATGAAACTAGTTGGCCTTTCTGCAAAAAAGTATTTTTGAAAAGAAAAACGTTACCTAGAAACCTGTGAAATGTTACTTAATTCCAATACGTAGGTCTCATTTTTATTCATGAAAATATCTTCACTAATCTTTAGTACTTCTCCGTTTGATTCTTGAGGCTTAGAAAGAATGATCCTGTTTTGCTTATATCTGCATCTAGCTTTTCAATCTCCTTCCGAGGTAGATGAAAGGACTGATTGATTTGAAGTTTATCTTTCATTTTGTTTTTACTTTTGCTGCGATTCTAACTATATAACGTAGGTAAATTTTTCTCCACCCGCTCTAGGATTGAAATAGATTCACCAACACACAAAAAAAATGGTGTCTATATTCTACCAACTACCTCAGCGATAAATCAGATTTCCAGGAAAATCACGTAGGTCATTCGAGGACAAAAGAGTTCGGCCAATCTACCTTTTCAGTATATGCAATTTTTTATGATTTTTGATAAATTTATCAATTATAAAAACTATGAGATTCGATTTAGCGCTTCATTTCTGTAATTTATTGATAAATAAAGTTTATTTCCACCAATAACTGATTTCTGTTATATTTATTATGATTTCTTTTCAGAGGGAAGTTCTGGATAGGAAGTTAGGTGAAATGCAACGAAAAGATGAACAGAAAAAAAAAGAATTTTTCGACCTTCAGACATTATTTGCTCTATATGAAGATGAGAATAAATTATTGAAAAAATCAAAGGTCGAATTAGAAGAAAAACTGCAAGAAACAAAAGCTTCACTCGAGCATTACACAGAAGTTTCAGAGGTAAGTTTTATTCAAATAAGTGTACTCCAAGTTGGGTTCTTCGAAACTCCAATTATTTCAGAAAATCTTAAGTATAATATATTTTGACTTCATAGTGTTTATTTCATTGTTCATTGGAATAGGGAAATTTTTTTGTTAACTTTGTTTTCTGTTTGGTTTCTCTGTTTTTATTTTAGGGAAAATTGAGCGTGAAAAGTTTTGAGAATATTATAACAATTGATAGGGATCACCGACCTTCCATCAATTCATTTCGGGAATGTTCACTTCTAGATGATTATTTTGATGCAGATACCAGAGTATATTTAGTTGATATTCTTGTTTTTTTTTCAAATATGGGAAATTATAGGTTAGAAAAATAGAGAAAAAAATTAAATGGATAAAAAATTGAAAGAATCGGTAAAGCATTCTACTCTTCGTACCATACTTTTGCTGAGACAATTCATGAAATTTTGGTAGAAATTGGTCCAAATACCCAGCAAAGCTTTAAAAAGTTGCTCCATAATGTTAATCGGTTGTTCTAGGGAGGACAGCTCCCTAGAAGTCTCTGCCCAGACATGTCATGTCCATGCAATTTATGTTGCATAGAGTCATTCCATCCTTTAAATAGCATGAGCTTCCAGCGTTTCATTAACCAGGCGACTACGGCGAGGACAGGTCTTATCGTCAATTAAAATTTTATCAATAGCTGTCGCAAGCGAATCTAGCGTTCTGCAAAACAACCAACTTTGTGTGACGGTCCAAAAAATTCTAGCCATGACAAATGAAATCTCCTCCAAAAGAAGTTGTGGAAACCATGAACAGTTTTGGATATCTTCAACATACGGGCTGTCCCAAAACTAGTGAATCAAACGTCACACCACGATAGAGTAGATCAAATATTACCGAATGGCACCAACATTAGTTGAGCGAAAATGTACCGTTTCTGAAAAAACCTTACCTAAAGTTGCCGATTTTCGAACTATTTTTTCAATCACAAGGCCAATTTGTGATTAAGGATAGCGTTTTTCTCTCATATTATCACCCTTATAGAGGGGGTTTATTCTGAGTAATGAAAATCATGTAGAAAAAAACAATTGTTTTAATTTATAATTACTTAGGTTATCGATTAACCACTTCAGATAATTTCAATTAGGGGAGATAAAACAATAATCTTAGTTCAATATAATTTAAAATCGATATTCTTCTTCACAAACTGGCCCTGTGATTAAGAAAAATAGTTCAAAAACTCGGTATCTTTAGGTATTTCAATGAAATTCTGATTATTTTGGAAACGGTACATTTCCGTTGAACTAATGTTGGTGTCATTCGATGATATTTGATCTACTCTATCGTGGTGTGACGTTTGATTCACTAGTTTTGGGACATCCTGTATATCCCTTTAAACAAGAGTCCGTCCATCGGGGTGCTGTGCCCGCCGACGTGCTCTCAAACCACCAACGTACAGGGTGGGCAAAATTCGAGGAGATTGAATGGCAGCTCTGTAACCTTGAGACCTAGGAAAAAAATGGATGACACGTTTCCGAGCTCGATTTTCAAAAGATGGATAATGGCCCAGACCGCATCCCTCTATCTTCTTTTGTTTCCAAGTTATGAGTGAAATCTCATTTTTCGGCTCTTTGAACTGGTGCCCCTATTTCGTAAAGTTTCACGGATATCAAAAAACAAATTTGACATTCTAGAGACACTTTTTTTATGTAGAAAACAGTGACGTAGTAAAAAAAAATTCAGTCCGCCACTTCATTGGTATAATAGTAAATTTCATTTATGAAAATCGAGTTGGTGATACCTGAATTACAACTTTTTCAACCCAACGAGATAGAGGAAAATGCGTGACACATTACGGTCTTCTTTTTTCGGGAAAATAATGCCATCAACTGCATTCCTCTATCTTCTTTTGTTTTCGAGTTATAGGCCAAAATTGAAATTTCAAGTTTGGTCATTATCTCTGTTTCTGTTTGAGCTAGGATGTTGAAATGAAAACATTATACAGACACTTTTTTTGATAGCAATCCAGTGGCGAGCATACACTAATTTCTCCCCGGTACGAAATTTCTCGACCAATCAGGAAACAGCACTGTATACCACTTATTTCCTCCCCACGTCGACGATTAGGTCGTCGACGTGTAGGAAAACCAAAATGCACCATAAACAACATAACCTGTATTCCGATAGTGACAGAGTGACAGCGACATGATCAAAACAAAAATGTTTTGATTGTAGCAGGTGGAATATGCTATTCTTTTTCATATTTGCGTATTATTTTAAGGCCTAAATTTAATTACTTTTGTGGAGAGCAAAGATGTTTGCGTGTTGTTTGTACGTGTGCATATATTTTGTTCTGAATTTTCGAAGACTTGCGGATTATCAAATGAATTCAAAGTTAGAATATATAGATTTGTCATCAATTTTGTAATAAAAAACAAGCAGAAATATTGTAGTAATTCATTTGGGCATTACGATTACGAGTTCAACTTTTCGCAAATTACATACAGTTCGAGTACAATTCAAAAACTCTGAAGTGAAAAATAAAAAATTTTGATTACAGCAATTCGATAACGAGTTACGAATAAGCATGATCCATTATTTGTGAAGCAGTGAAAATAATGCCACAAATAATATTATCTTTTTTTGTATATTTCATTTGATCATCTCTAAAAAATTATGATTCGTACATACTGACAGTAGGTCACTTCGTATTATAATTGGAAAGGCTCAAAAAATCTGAAATTAATTTCCTACTGAGGAGTAAAAGAAAAAATGTCTCGCTATTGATAAATGTGCTTCATTATTGTTATGTTAGTATTTAGCTGAGATTTGATCATCTCTCTCTGATTAGTACCGAACATACTTAAATTTTGTATTATGATTTGGAAAAACTTAAATCAGTTTCATTCTAAGGAGTAAAGGAAAAAAAGTCTTGCTATGATTAACATGCTTCTTTATTCATGTTAATATTTAGCTGAGGTTAGTGCAACGGGGAACCATACAATTCTGCGTATGATACAAGAGCTCAGGGAAAAACCTCAGAAGAAAAAACCCTGCCTCCCCGTGTTTACAAAAAAAAAACAAAACAAAATTAACAGGAGATATTCAATACTGAAGGACATCTTATCTTGATTCTTCCATAAAGGGAAATTAGAGTCTTCTCCGAGGTGGTTGAAATTCAAAGTCTGAAATAGAAAGCTGTACAAGATTAAAAATTAATTATGTGTCAAATCAATTAAAAATTGACCAACCTCTTTCAAGTATAGCCTTAAAACCATCCTTACACCAACATGTTGCAATAGAAAAATACATAAGGACTCTTTCAATTCCAATTTTCCTCTTCTAACATTATTTAATTATCTCATTTAGATCTAGAATACTCAAAAAATAAAAGTCAAATGTACATCAAGCTTCTATAAATTATAGGAAAAATACTTCCTTTTTGAAATTCTTTTTATTACCACTACCTTGAATCGTACTTTTATTTGGTGTTAAAAAACATGCTTTATTTGTCGATAACCTTACAACCTTCCATTATATCACCTGTTAGTTAGTAGATTTGAGTAAATGACATGCAGTATTTCAAAAGAAACTGAAAAGGCAAAGAGTCTTCTTCATATTGATCTGGAATTATCAAAATAAGCTACATTTACACATCATACCAAGCCCCAATACATTAGAAAACATACATTTATTCCATAGACAATAAACCTTTTGACTCCACCAACATGATGTGCAACTTGACTACTTCTTACTTGGGAAATACAACTGTTTCTCTATTTTTCTTTTTCTGCTGGTAGAAGCATTATTGCATTGCAAGTTATAAGCGTCTCTAATAATTTTTGCAATGTTACGAAGGGTACCCACATCCAATAAACCAAGCTGCATTCTAGCTTGTTCTAATACAATCTATAATAAACTATGAAGAACCATATGCATGAATCATCACAAAGACTTACATCTTTTGTAGTAGAATCTATTGGATCATTTGTAATTTGACTGGATCCACCTACGACACTCTGGACATCCATTTCATAAGCAGCCCTACTTGTTGATGGTTGACATATATATAAGTTGTTGTCCTCATCATCATCATTTACAGTTCTCACACCTAAAACAGAATCGCTTCTCTCTGCGACCAGAGCAACTGCATGTATATGTTTACACATGGCAGTTTTTATAGTAAACTCTGCACATTGACATCTAAACCTATGGATGCATATTTTGCACTTAATGCAATATAGAGATGTGCAATCCTTATCACACAACTCATTATATGACACAATATAAAATTTATTACTCACGGATTCCGATGGTACTCTAAACTCACCAGTTTCTAAGCATACTACTTTATCGGTCAGTCCATTTTCTGCTTTCGAATGAGCTTCTCGGTTAACTCTGGCCTGGTATTGATTGGCAGAAGGTCTTTCAGTGTCAATAATGTTTTTCCACATCTTTTCATTTACCAATTCCTCCAAAGTGTCCAGTAATTTCTCTACCCTACAATACATTTTATAGAATATGATTATTATTCATGGTGCATCCTTCAAAACAATACCGTAAATTCTGATTTCCCCTCATTTTATTGTACTTCAATACTTTATTCAGGCTTTCTATAGCCATGTTGGTATTAATCCCAACATTTACTCTGTGGCAGTGAGCCCACATCATGATTCTTTCTTCACTTTGGAAATAATAACTGAAAAACATTTATGAAAATCTTCAATTATACTCTTCCACATTTAAAACAACTCACTTCTTTAAATATTTCAAAAATTCATTTTCCTGTCCTTCTTCCAAATGCTTGAAATATTCGTCTTTCATCTTGTGGAATGTTGATACATCAGTCTCCTTCAAAATTTTTCGCATTCTATTTTTCATCTCTTTTTTGTTGTCCACATTCTTCAACTTGTTTCTCCCCTGTATATTCCAATTCTTAATAACATGCCAAGTACAGAGGAGCCTTCTTGGCTTTCTTTCAGTTACCATTGCCTGGAAAATGTATTAAAAATTTAATAGCTGTAACATAAATCCAATATGTAGCTATGTTCTTCAATACCTGACACCATGCATTATAATATTTTATATCATCATCGGTCATAATATATTCTGCGTCCACTGGCTCTCCAATCTTAGATTTCAAAGCATCAAAAAAAATATTTTGGATGGTTTGATCCAGTCTATTCGATAATAAGAAAGCCACCGGGAAACCGATTTTATTCTCATCTTTGATTAAAACTATAGTCAGATCATAATGTCTTGAGTTCGTGCCATGGGTTCCATCGATGCATATTATCCTTTTGAATTGTTTGAGCTTTCTCTCCATATCATCGTTCATGAATCCTAGAGCAAAGTCTTCTGCCTTCAATCCTGGGTAGGTTTCTCCTGATAATTTTACAATTTGTAAAGAAAGAATAGGAATGAAGGCACAATTTTGAATAATATACATACCAATTTGCTTGAACAAAAAAACATAATTTTTTCCTTGACTGTTCCACTCTTTCACTTTTAAAGTGGTGGCAACCATGTCATCATCATGTCTCCTCTTCTCTATGTTGAATTTTCTTATAATATAAGCAAGATCTGCCCTTTTAAGCACATTAATTCTTTCTAGCTTATTGCCGGTTATAGTTCTTGCATCTTCCAAAATTCTTTCTTTTGTGACTCCAGCTGCCAATTTACTAGCAATCATTTCCTGCTGGTCCTTTGTCAAATGTTTAGATCGCAGTAGATCGTCATGACCAACATGTGTTTCAACAAATTTAACATCCACCCCTTGAACATATTCAGTATATCGCTCTAGAGAATACAACTAAAATATTACAATATTTACCTGTATTACATATCTTCACACGAATTCTAGAAGGGCAGAAACCAGAGATTTTGATACTTCCCCCAGTTTTCATGCTGCGTTTGCTACATTGGCTAGTATATCCTAAAAATGGAACAGATAGATGATATTACATTATCGCTGGTGAAATAATAATACTTCACTTGTAAATATTATGATGAATAACAAATAGGTACAAACCTGAAAAATTACTACGATTGCATTCATAATATACCACCTGTCCATCGCTGATTTTACGATCTCTTCGTTTTACGTAATCCACATTTCTGTTATCAAGTGCTCTCCAAGTCTCAAATTCTTCTTCATTCTTAAAAGTAAAAAGTGATGTCTTGATACTTAGAGAATGAATCTGCTGTAAGTGATTAATCAGCATATCATGAGACTCAAGAGCTACTTTTTCTTCTTGAGGGCAAATGGGGCATTTTATATGCACTGTCTGTTTTGCAATAGGTTGTTCATTATGAACATCTCGCAAATGGCGATATTTCGCCGAAACACTAGAGTATTTCTTTTTACAGATTTGACAAATCAGTTTATCGCTGAAATATGAGGTTTTAATAATGAATCAATAATATGTATAATAACATAACATAACAGTGAATACATACTTTTCCCCATCCATGTTCAAGAATCTATTTCCTGAAAGCTAAACTACAAGTTAAAAATTGAAGCAATGAAAATTGCTTTAATTTGAAGAAACTCCTGAAATACAATAGATATGAATTAGAGCAATAAAAATTGCTTTAATTTGAAGAAACTCCTGAAATACAATAGATATGAATTAGAGCAATAAAAATTGCTTTAATTTGAAGAAACTCCTGAAATATAATAGATATAAATTAGAGCAATGAAAATTGCTTGAAGATATTCCAAATATATTCTCAAAATATTCAGTAGCAGCTTTCAGAGCACAAATGTTTGGGCAAGTAAGCAACTATCAGAACAATTCAGAATTGAATGGCGGAAAGAGTGGAAAGACCGTTACAAATTCTTCAAGTTGAAGAATACGACAGAGACAGCGACAACTCCCACTCTCCCTCTCTCTCTATCGTTGTCGCATGACATGTGCTGTTTCCTGATTGGTTCGCATCAGGGAGAAATTAGTGTATGCTCCAGTGGCGTACTATGATATTTTTTAACAGGTATATTTGCCGAGCTATAACATAAAGATTTATTTTTTCTTTTGAAAACAGTAGTTTAAAATGACTGAGAAAGATTGTGGGCGATGTATGATATACTTCTGAAACGGTAAAAAAATATCGATTCTTTCTAACGGCCGTTTTCAATAACCTATCTATCCATCAAAACGGTGGATAGATAGATACTAGGGATAGACCGATCTGTCCTTTTGTGCTTGTTTACGTTTCAATATTTTATCTGCAGATAGCGATTTTTACTGGTCCCAGCGATCTATCCCTTCCTCTGAAATGAGGTCAGATTGACAACCAGAGATAGGAACTTTCATTATATATGCGCCTATCTGCGTTTCAAAGAAATTTGAAGTAAACCATCGATTGTAAAAAGTATCTCCGGTAGTTCAGTTTTTTGATCTGTCGAGTTCGAGCAGTAAGGCGTAGAGATAAGCGTTGGAAATCGTTATCAGAGTGCATTTCAGTGCTGTTTTCTTGACAATTGAATTGTAATTAACTTTAAAAAATGGATTATTTGAGTAGCGACGACAGCGACATGGAATTATTAGAGATGGTTGATGAGTTCGATGAAGAAAGTGAAGCGGAAGAGACCATAATACAAAAAGTTTATAAAGCACGAGTTGATTACATGATTATTTTGAATGATTACGATTTCACATGTAGAATTCAACTGAGCAAAGGTGCTGTGAGTGAACTGTTGGATTATTGGATTTAATTAATCCATATTTGAGGGCGCACTGTGGGAAAATTGAAACCGAAGAGTTGAAGGATTCGGTCAATCTTCTCCAACTCTCCTCTTTCAATTTATTGTTGGTAGCATTAGTAGCTCTGCTGGTAATAACCCCATCAGCTGCTACAAATTCTACCAAACGCATGGTCTCTTCTTTAGTCATTGGTTTTGATTTAGGCTGAAAAAATCATTGCCCTCAGAACTTGAAATTAATGAAAACTGAATATCGATAACAACGGCGCTTTTATTTGAAGGTACTTACGGTTGAGGAATTAATTTTCACGTATTGCGTAGTTGAGAATCTCGACCAACAATTATTGTGATGTATTTATTGCCGTATGCACCTTTCATTGAACGACGTTTAAGCATAGAATCTCTATGGGAAAAAAGACCTTAAGGAATTGAGCTCGTTTAATGAAACAGTGCATACGGGTATGTAGTCATACACACACGATTAACCTTTTATATAATACATAATATTCAAATATTTACACTTTCTAGTTTCTAACACACTCCAATATCTCAAACGCTAGAAATGAATTAATGACGTGAGGTCTTATATTAGTGTTCTGTGGTCTGAGATGAATAGATTCCTATCTATCCTTGCCTTGAGATAGATAACGTCAAACCATAATTGTGAAATGCAAACCATAGATAGATAACTACAAGGATAGATAGGCAGACGAACTGGAGATAGCGATCTATCCCTTATCTTGGATAGGTTATTGAAAACGGCCGTAAGTCATTTTAAACTACTGTTTTTATAAGAAAAAACAAAACTTCATGTTATAGCTCAGCAAATAAACCTGTAGGAAAAAATCATAGTACACCACTGGATTGCTATCAAAAAAGTGTATGTATAATGTCTTCATTTCAACATCCTAGCCAAAGTTGGAATCGCCCAAATTTAAATTTTGGCTTATAACTCAAAAACAAAAGAAGAAAGAGGAATGCAGTTGATGCCATTATTATTCATTTTCCTCTATCTCGTTGGGTTAAAAAGTTGTAGTTCAGGTATCACCAATTTTGCCCATCCTGTACAGTCGGCGTCTTACCAAAGAGTATCTTGTTGATACTCTTTGATCATACAGTCTGATTAGAAATTAAAACTCCTGTTACATAGTGATCTATTGAGCCGAGATGACGGATATGAGGGATTTCTTTTAGCACTGATAATCAAAAGGGGCTATCTTGAGCAGCTGTTATACTGCGCTACCGATCTTCCCCATGACCATAAGCTACTGAGTTCTTTAAGATGAACCTATTCCAAGCCGGGACACTTTTCCCTGTTAAAACCTTTCATGTATCCACCAAATGATTTGGTATTGGTTGCACAGGAACCAAAGTTCTTCTCGGTATGAATGATACATCGATATTGCTTCCGCTCTTTCAATTATTGTCAATTCAAATCGAACTTATAGGATATAAATACGCAGCTATTTTCTGAGAGTATTGGTGTTTTGAGTTCTTAAAAATTGTTATATTCGCATATGAAGGTTTATGAAAAATCGCGAAGTCATGCTTATTCTTCTATGCTAATTGTACCTTCACCCACCTTAATATACTATTGTTTTAGCGAAACACGTTTCGTGGTTTGAGAACACATTTTGTGATAATCGTCTAATCGGTTTCAAGTTCAAAAGCCACGGAATTCATATGTGATCCCTATCAATAATTGTTGAGCAGAGGGTATTAATTTAATGAGTTTATTCAGGGATATATTTTAAAGAAGATTTATTCTGATTTCATTCAAAATTTCATTGGGTAAAGTAAATTAATTTTTGAATATCAACAAAGAAGTATTTTTTTTTTCAATTTTTAAACTGTTGAAATTTTGTTCCACAGCATGCACAAAGAGCAGTAACGGTAAGAGTTTCACAAAGTATATTCAGTGATATTTTGATTGGAATAAAAATTTGCAATGACCTGGTTTTTGGAATGGATAAAACGATTTTTTAAACTGATATAATTAAGGAATTCAAAGGGAACTTGGAAACAGTCGCCTGTAATTGAATATCCCCGTAAAGTCAACTTCAGCAAGTGAAGCATGTAGAAAGTAGAAATGTGTTTTGGGGGATTGAAATGTTGGAATCAAATACAGTACAGGGTTACCCTGGTTTGAACCGTTGAACATTCGGGATCAGTTTGAACAAATAAGATTTTGTATTCCCATGATCGTATGTCCTGGTTTCGAAATACAGGGTGTCAATGTTTTTGAAGAAAAACATTTTGGCTGTTTTAGATTAAAGCTAGCATGCTCATTTGCGGCACTAAAGGACTTCTTCCAATATTCTATGAATCAAATTATTAATCCCAGTGGCGTTTCACAGGATAATATAATCGGCATTAGGACAAAAATCGACAGATCATTGTATACTAGGGTTTTTTCTGTACGCTCATCAATTTTCTTGTACTAAGAAATTTTTTTTTCTGAAAACATTGAAATCCCTGTATCTCGAAAACAAATAATACTAATAAAAATTCATTCTTATTTTCTTCTGAAATCCAGCCGAAACTTTGGCGGTTCAACACTGTATATTCGATTTTCATTTCACGTGAGTCACTGAATTTTATGAGTTACTGACTCGTTGAGTAAAACTGTAGAGTGAATCATCGAACTGATAGTATTTTTCATGGGCTATCGAACTATGCTATCGTAAATGCTTTCGAATATAGGCATGCAAAGTTATTACGGAGAAAATGTTGTTAAAAAAAAATTCTGAAGATTCTACTGTTTTCCAAAATCAAATGATAGAGAGACATCACATCTGCAATGTGTTGTTAAGGTTATTCTTTTAAACAGAGATACATTCAGCCAAAGTACTCAAGTTTCAGAAATATTTTTCATTTTTGAACATCAATTTATAAAAAATATGAAAGAATATGAATATGAAGAATATTTTCATTTTCCGAAACGATCAAATAGTGAAAGTGAGCGTTCAACTTTCGTAAGACGGGATTTTTGAATTTCTGGTATTTTTATGGTATGTATTGTTTATAATGAAAAATCTGGAAGATGTGGGTGGAACTTTGTGTTCTGAGTAGATTCATCACATCAATGAAAAACTATGTTCCGAAAATCATGCCATTGGAGGAAATCGTTTAATTAGCAGTGAATACTCCCGTCCCAGGAGCCACATCGGAAAACCTAAAAAAAAAGCTCTAGAAAATTTGTGATTTTTGACGTTTACCAAAAGTAAACAAATCCACGTCAGTTGAAATAACTGACAGAAGTGAGGTTATCACCAATCACACTCAGGGTGGGTACGACCGATGCAACTCATCGATAACGGAGAATAGTGTTTTCGCCTCGGTTGTTATGAAATTCATTTTATTATGGTTCTTTAAGGCAAATTGGTCAGAAAAAGTGGATCCCCTGGCCTGCTAGTGAGATGAAAGTGAAAATTAAATGTTTTCATGTATTTTCAACAGCCTGCCTTTTTCCGACCGAGCCGAATTGAAAAAAAATGGTTAAAGGAAAAGTGTTTTTTTTTATTTCAGGAATTTTTTATTAGAATATGTGTACAAGTCTAATACTCACCACAATATAAAATGTTATGACGCTTGTAAAAACATTTTTTAGTTTTAAATCAGCGCTATGTTGTAGGTTCTACGTAAAAGTCTCAGTAATAACGTATATTATCACAATGTGAATTCACTTCGGTAAATATGAATTCGAAAATAATATATGTGATAAACATAATTAACTTTTATATCATTGAAGGGTTACCTAATCTAATTATTTGCATGGAAAGATCAGTGTATATTTATTTTTTCTATGAAAGGATATTAAATTATTGACACATAAAATGCAAATGCTGGAGAAGGGTTGGTTATCCTCTCGGACTGATAGTTGAAGACGTTACATCATTTTCATCTAGGAACACATTCTGGCTGTAATGACATGCTTTTGTTAACATAAAAATTTACATTTCTTTTGTATTTGAATAATCCACCGATTTCAAAATTTTCCCTTTATGTTCCAAACTATCTTCCGCATAATTGCGAGTAGTGTGTTCATTTTTCACGTTATGATTCCAAATTCGTCTCGCTATCTTCCTGATTGTGGAAATATGTAGGTAGAGTATAAGTCGTTCAGATTCCGATGAAACGTATTATTAACTTGCTTACATCGAATATGCCCTGCTGACCCTTCTTTATTCTGGCTAGGGGTATAGAGAACTTATTTTTCTGACATGCATCGTATCCATGGAAATCTGATTTTTTTTTTTAATTTATGCCGATTCTGACGGACGTAGTTTAGACTGGCAAGTATGAAAACTGATGTGGTAAGCATTTTTTCACTTTTGAAGACCTATATGCAGCTCTCAGTAGATTTTATCAAAAAAATAGCCCACACAGCCTTTTCTGTAGGAGGTCACGTTCAGCAATCTGCACTCTGACCCCAAAGGAGAATGCCATATATGTCTCCGTAATAGCTTTTTATACCTATGTTCGATAGTTTTTCCGATATTGGATAGCCCGTGAAGAATATGATCATAGCGATGGTTAACTTATTAATTTTGCTCAACCAATATAACTCACAAAATCTAGTAACCCGCTTATGTGAAACACACTGTACCATATACATCAAATTGGACGTCGAAAGGTCGTTTTATTTGAAAAAAAAAAACAAATAATTTCATTTAACCTAAGAATTAAGCACCCTTTCAAAACTACCATGTACCTACCTTATAAGGATGGTTGGCTTTATTGTTGAGATTAACTACTAATCAGCATGTAAGGCAGTAGAATTTCTTAAATGTTTTCCTATGCTTGTAGCACGGACATTCAGAGAAGTATCCAATTAACTGCATATTTCGCTCACCTTTTTCACTATAACTTTAGTGAACTTCATGTATGATGTATTTTCATTGTGTATCCTTTCAGATCCTGAAGAACAAAGTTCAAGCTCTTACTACAGCTTACAAGAAGAAAGGAATTGAATTGAATGAGCCGATTCTTGAAAAAAATCCTTCAAATTTATCCAATTCCTCAGGTATTCCTAACTCCCCTTTTCTATCCCATGTTACATCATCCACTCCTCTTAAGAAACTGCAACACTCCTGGCGTCGTGACTTTGATTTATTCACTAGCCCTAAATTACAACGTCAACTTTCATCCCCCATTACTCCAGGTGGTTTAGATACTCCACAATTCCTTAAAAACGCTCTTTTGTTCAATAAATCGGCAAATATTCAAGAAAATTCCCGTGATTGTATTCTGAAGGATTCATTGTATGATCCTAAGAGGATGTTAGGAACTAATTCTTCAAAATCCGGTCGGTCTAAGAATTTACCGCCTGTAAGATCATCAGGGGAATCCGTTGATATTGAAGAAAAACGTTGCTTTTCTGAAAAAGCAGGTATTACTTTTGAGAATGAATATTTTTACCAATGCAGGGTTATTTATTAACTAACCGACAAACTTTGCCTTTCCACAATAAAATATGGGAACAAATGCCCGATTTCAATTATTTAAAGAAATAAATGGCTTCAAATGTTTGATTGTTTCTAATTATATTATTTTTTCGAAATCCTTTTAATACTAACATAAACTGTTAGAACTCGAAAATACATGTACCTACTATATATTATAATATAATTTTTTTTTAATTGTATATATATTATATATAAAATAATGAATGGTCAAAACATCCTCATCCATGATTCGCAATGGCGAATTAAAGAGTTGCTCACTCGAAGAAGAGTGAACTGATGTGTGTAAATACGCTTGATTCTCACAATTCCCTCAAAACTTTTGAAGCTTTTCAATTCTTCAAATAATTGAAGTGAAGCGCAATCCACGGGGTAATTTTGTATTAACCTCTCCCAAAATCAGAGAACTGCAAAGGAGATTTTCCTGAAATTGATTTCTCATGCGTTATCTGCGATAACCAGAAAATCCAATAATGAAATCCATTCACAGAACCGGGGTGCAGTGTATTTTTTATGTCAACACAATCTTTACCAATGGAATTCATTACAGAAATTCCATTAGTCAAACTGTCGAGCATTGAGTGCATATTATATAAACAGAGTAATAATTTCAAAATAACTCAATCTAACTTTAATGTTATGTGATCTAGTACGGCACTAGTACAACCAATTGAATTGGCTGTAAAATATTTTCAAGGTTCAGTTCGGTTGCTATGAACTTGTTTTTTTTTCAATGGCTTGCCCAATAAATTATTAGATTTTTGGATTAGCTAACGAATTTCGATGTAATTTTAATCATGATCTTTCGAAGCTTTCTGAAGATATTTGAGCTATTAGACCAATATTCTCTATTGAGAATGATCGCAAAGATGCTCATAGCGGCATGCCCCTTTACTTAAAAATAATTTGATTTCTAGGAACTGTTATTGAAGCCATGTTGTACGTTTTTCATTCTAATTTTGATGCAAAAATTCCACAGAATACTCAGAAAAAATGCCGAATTTTGATTTGAGCTTTTAATTCTTCCTTATTTCAAATGGGAAACCATTGTATATTCTCCTTATGAAAAATGTACCTCCAACCATATGTGTAAAAGTGACCCCATTTCCCAAGAATTTTATATACTTATGCTTTTGTAAGGCTTTTAATCATCACGAAGTCAAAATTGTTCCTTTTTTTAACCTTGAACTCAATAACTATATCTCACAAACGGTGAATTTCGGAATATAGTTTTTAATTTATTTGATGAACACAAAATATCATCCACGTCTTCCAGTTTTCTCTTTATGACCATTAAGTACCATGAAATCACCAAAAATTCAAAGAATCCAACTTTTGAAACTAACTTGGACACTATCAAATGAGTATTTTATAAAATAAAAGTATTCTTCATATTTTTCCGTATAATGTGCCGTTTCTAGTGAATTCTCAGCAACATTTTCCCATCCGTCAAAATTATAGTGCAAAGACGTACAACATGGCTTCAAAAATAATTCCTGAAAACCCCATCCTTCCAACGTTGAGAGGAAATTCTATAATCATATTCATCTTTTTTTTTGACACCCCGAACGAGGATATTTTGGAATGCTTTTGAACATCAATCGTGATGGAAGTCACATAATAATTCAATAGCGAATCCAAAAGTGTATTCAATTATTGGAAAAACCATTTGAATAAACGGAATTGATAGGTACTATAACCGAAAGTGACAAAAACTTGAATATATTTTGAATTTTCCCGGATATCACACGCAAATTAATTCCATCTTCCGCATTTCCCTGTATAATTTTGTTGAGAAGGTTGAGAAAGAATAACTCCCTATATCTTAATGTTTCTATACAAAATAAATTTGTATTTGTATTTTCGTATTTATTTCTGCAATGCATGGAATGTGACTACTATTACATTAAATGTTTTTTAATATGCTATGACCTATAATTGTTCCAGAAAATTCTTTACAATCGGAAAATTCAATGTTTGAAACAATGGAAGATTTGGATTTAAGTTCATTTTCTGATCATCTTCGAACCTTTAATGGACAAGATCTCCTCAGTGAACTGCAGGTGAGGTCATTATCAAACGGACCGCGTAGAATTTGAGTTTTTGTTAATAATTTGCATATTGGTGCAATTCCCAAATAGGGAGAAATAATAGAAATTTTCAATGAATCAAACTCTATTTGACTTCAATATTAAATTTACTATTTATATTATGATTTGATTAAATTTATTGTTTCAATATTTCAGGAGTGCAAATTCTTAGACAATCACAATAAATGCTTCATTGAAGAACATGCTGAATTGTTGAAAGCTGTTAAGGAACATGAAAATTGTTCACAAATAATTGCAAATAAGGATAAGGAAATTGAATCAATTGCAGCAGAATTCAAAGCTGCACAACATGAATACAATATATTTTTCAGCAAATATAAAAACCTAGAGAATGATATTAAGCGCCTCGAAGAACAATTAAGGAGCACTAAAATGGAAAATGAAGAGCTAATCAATAAAAATGATAATTATATCTTCGAAATAACGAACCTCAAGAAAGACTTAGATACTAAATTCAATGAGCTGCAGAAGATGATTGTTTTCAAATCAGAAAATCATCAATTGATGGAAGAGATTGATGAATTGAAGGACAAGAGGGAAAGAGATATAGAAAAATATAGTGAAATTAGAAATGAAAACGAACATCTTCAATCTACTATCAGTAAACTCATTAAAGAAAATGATGACCTATTCAATGAAAAAAATAACTTGTATTCAGAGAACAATAAATTGAATAGCCTCATTGAAATAAAAGAAAAAGAACTCAATGAAATGAATAATCTCAAAATTAGGAACAAAGAATTGGAAGAAGAGGTCAAGTCAACCAAACTTGATCTGGAGCAGAATTGTGAAGAAGTAAAGATATTATCTAATAAATTATTAACATGCAGAAATAATGGAAAATATATCATAGAGAAACTCAATACAAAAATTAAAGAACAGAATTCAAAGATTGAATTCCTAGAAAATTTCAGTAAGAAACTTCAAGAGTACGTGAAGGAAATAGAGTCAACAATTGACACTGAGAAAAAGAGATTAAACATGTTGATGTCATATGTTGAAGAAAATTTTGTTAATGTGAAATATGTTCACAAGGGTGACGATGAAGATTCAACATCAACAGGTAGTAGTGAGAGTAGCGCACATCATAGATCAAAACGCAGTTCTACTAGTGGCAAAAAATCGAGTTATGAAAAACAGCAATTAAAAATTAATAAACTTGAAGAAAAAATTGAAGAACTGAAAAAGCAACTATATAATGAGAAAGCAATCAATGAAGATCTGAAGAATTTGGAGTATCAGATGAATAATTTGGAAATGGAAAAAATAAGTTTACAGGAAGAAAAGAGCAGTGTTTTGAGAGAACTGGAAGCTTTAAAATATGACTTGTCCATGAAAGATCAGATGATGAAGCAGTTTGAGGAAAAACGTAATTTTGATCTGGAGAACCTTAATCAGTCATACGAAAAAGAGATAGAATTAACAAGAATAGCCCAGAAAAAGACTCAAATGAAGGAAATATCTCTTATGGAAGAAATCGAAGAACTCAAAAAACAGTTGAATGACGCTCTGGGAGAAAAGAGACTTTTTGAAACTATTTTGGGAAAACAGGAAGATAAAATAATAACTTTGAAAAAAGCGTTATCTGATATATCAACTTCAACTGAAGAAACAAAAAATTTTGAGATTTTGGTTACAGAAAAAGAATCTATGTTGAAATTCAACAGAGAGCTTTTGCTGAAATCTAATAATTCCTTGAAGCAGGCAGAAAACCGTTGTCTATTCTTAGAGTTGTTATTGGATAAATGCAAAATGGTGCTGTTAGAAACTGTGAATGATGTACTTAGGTAATGATTTTTTTTTCCAACAATTGCCGTGTCTGTGAGAGATTCAAATGGTTTAACTTTTCGTGTACAAACAATCTTCTATATACTCCAAAGTGTCAGATTATGATATATGTGTTCATCAATTACCTATTCAAACTGGTTTAATCCAGTGTCTCTAAGATATATGCGGGGTGTGTATACCTTATCAAAATCTAATTCACTTGAGTATTGTTATTTGACACCCGCCTACCATTTAAAGGTCATACATACCTCATATGCATTTTTTTTACGCTCGAGTAAACCTACATTTAACATCGTGGCCACTTTACTAGAGTCACTCATTTTGTTTTGAATATTCTGTATTCTGGATTTCCATTCGTGATTTGCAGAGTTGTGATTTATCGTCCATTAAACATTTTCGAAGGTAATCATCGTTTTCGTATATAAAATCTCTGTCGCACTTATTCACAACATGTATAGATGTGTTTTTCGGACATAATGCTGCGGTTACAGGCCTTCTCCATGTAACTCCACCACAACAAAGATTCGTGTGTTAGGATACTCCTCTCCACCACAGTATACAACCTGTGCATAAGGTGTAGTTTGAAGTCCAATTCATTACAGAGTACTCTCCCAGTAGACAAAAAGATCAAATGGGCCTTCTTCGTTTGGATCTCAGTGTGTTACAGGCGTGTTACTGCGGTTACAGGCCTTCTCCATGTAACTCCACCACACCAAAGATTCGTGCGTTAGTATACTCCTCACCACCACAGTATACAACTTGTGCATACGGTGTAGTTTGAAGTCCAATTCATTACAGAGTACTCTCCCAGTAGACAAAAAGATCAAATGGGCCTTCTTCGTTTGGATCTCAGTGTGTTCCTCACTAGTTAAAGGTCTAAATATCACACCAAGATATCGAACTTGCTCGGATAGAGTGGGACAAAAAAACAACGAAGTTTGATGGATTGACTGAGAGTTCGTTTTATATGTACCATCGCTCAATTGTGTGCAGAACTTTCTGTATCAGTTCGAAAATGACACTGATTACTCAACCTCTACGTAATCAGTAGCACAAGGTTATCCGCAAAGGTCATATTCCAGCCCCAGCCAACTCTGGAACTCAGGAGCAGATGATGATGTATCGGTGACTAAGCAGTGCCCTTGGCCCATATCCTTGAATTTCAGAGAGTAGAACAACAAGAGAAAAGTGGGAAGAAGATACTCAATCGGTCTGCTATAAAATAAGATGAAAGATCTGCTTTCTATTATATTAAGCGGAGTCTTGCGGACGTCCCCTTCCTGGTGTACTCGCCCAGCCGAGCCGCAAGCAGAAACCCCGCCCAGCTAGTAGTGTAGGTTTAACACTAGGTTTGGACAACGCGGCCTCTATCACGACTAACACAGAGCTGTTCAATGAATCCTCCATATCCAGTAATTTTGTGATGTACTGGGTTCTCAATGCAGTTAACAGCCGAGTTCAGAGCAGAATCTACTGATTCGCTCAACTTGTATGCTTGCTGGGAGGGGTGTAGTGGATATGCTGGCATCCCTGATGCATCTTTCTACTCATCTCTCCAGACTCTTCACTCAAAATGAAAGTTGATCGCTTTTACATGCGATGGTTCACCAGGTTTGTGTTTTAAAACAGCCCGCATCTTTCTCTATGATAGCAATATTTGTCATAGAGCCGGACTTGATCTGAATCGAATCTAATCGGTCTAATCGTTAAATTAAGGTACCAAATCATTGCAAATGATGATCAGATTATTATATTGAGACTTAATTCGTACCTGTAAATGATATCATTATGTATTGGTTTTCGGTCAATCAATCTATTGAAACTTTTTGAATAATCTTGGAGAATGATGAAATATTTCACCCAATTTTTTGCATTTTCAGGTCCACCATTGAAGTTTTCAATTCTTATAGAAATATCTTGGAAGAGAAAAGGGTTGATCCCGAATTATTCATTGGGCTGGAAATTTTGGAAACTAAAAGTTGTTCTACGGTTGATGATTTTACAGAAAAAGAAATTTGGAACGCACAGGATAACTTGTTGCTAACTTCAAAACTATTAAAAGCAATGGTAAATGCTCCATCAATGAAATTTCAATGTCTTCAATTATTTCTTTCAAGGTTTCAGTTATCAAGGATCACAGTGAATGCTCTCATGAAAAGGATACATCTATCTCGTAAGAATCTTCGTAATTGGTTGATGGTTTTATAGAAAAATTTTCTTTCAGCAAGAGCGTTAGTAAATTTACATTGCGACCTTCGAAACTACAACTCAATCGATTTCCAAGTCGTGATCCAGATATTTCTTCTTCTTCTACCAAAGATAATGAACAAGGTCATACTGAAGATGCTGAAAATGACGAATTGATAGAAAAAATGGTAAGTGTGTCCTACTTTTATATGAAATGCATATACATATGAAATAAATACAAATTTTTTTATAGATTTGTATTGAATTGTGTCGGCAAAACTTTTGCACCCTTGTAGATTAAGAGGTGGAGGAAAAAATAATGTTGTTTTCGAGTTTTGCTTCGAAATAATCATTTGTGCAGTTTCAACTTTGGTCCCTATCTACAGGGCTCCGGGGGTGATAGGGGTGAAGCAGCGGAGCAGCCGTTTGAGGGATCTCATTTAAGCGGTAGCCGTTTAATATTACATCTTGAATTGAAAACAATTGAACAACGACCTGGTTGTTTTTAATATATATACTCGTATGATCGTCGGGGTTCTAAACAGAAGGGAATCACATAGTACACCACCTATTTCTCATTCGCATACGATTGCGAGGTAAACCTATTTTTGTCTGGCCGATATAGCACTAGGCGGTTCGAACCCAGTTTACTAAACTCGTTTCTAGTCATACAGGGTGTGCCTTAATTCATGCGGCAAAATTCAGGAGGTGAATGCTCGTATGAAATTAAAATGGGTCTTTCCTATAACAAAATTTCCTCAGCCCACCCCTTTCCGAGATAAAAAAAAAGTGGTGACTAAAATTCAGTTTTTATTTTTTTTTTTCCTAAAATTCCAGTAAAGCCAGAAATTGAAATTCTGGAATTTTCCTACACTCGCAAAGAACTAACCTCGGATTTTTTCAATAATCCTGTTATTGTCTTCCACTCAATTTATCAAAATAATTATAAAATATGGTTATTGGGTTTGGGAAAAAAAAAGACGATTAGTTTCATAATTCTTTATCGTTTTCAATCCAGAAATTATCATCAAGAGCTGCAACAGAGTACAATAAAAACAACCAGTAGATGCAATTGCACGGTTTTCATTCATTTGACGTCGAATGACTGACTCTGAGAGCTATTCATAAGAAGCCATGAGCGTAGTTAATTTAAAGAGAAATATGTGGAATCTAACATCTGTAATCACTAAAATATTTTACCGTTTTTTGCGGAATCGGGTTAATTAACAATTATTTTTGCTTAGGTATTTTGGAATGAATTTTTATATTTTATCGTCATTCCTCAGTTGAAAACCATAAGTTCAATACAAATTTGATTAATTCAAAAATATTGTTCACCTTGTTTCAATAAATACATTCCAGGAATGCGGACGGAAACAACCCCCATAGACTTTCCAACTATTCTATCTACAAAGTGGAAAAACTTGAAATATCTACCTTGTAAATAGGCAATTGAAAATTTACAATCTACTCATATAAGGTTTTAAGTAAATTCGATGTTATTAAGAACATGAAAGTGAAGTGTCAAGCGACATTTTTACTTATTGTTATTGTACCATAAACAAGTGATGCTGTGGAAGGTCCTCGGGCCATATTTTTTTGAGTAGGGTCCTTCAGAATATAGGTTCTGGATGAGGTTGTTTGCATGCTCGTGCAATTCGATTTCGAGATCTGTATGAAGTATTTCATTTGCGACATACCATGGTCCACAGCTATGCCAAAGCATTGTGCTTAGTGCTTGTGAAAGCACTTGAACCTTTTTTGTGCTCCCGAGCACTTTTTAAAACCAGTGCTTAGTAGTAATTCGAGCACTTTATCAAAAGGTTTAGTGCTTAGTAATCCCTAAAGAGCTCGCGATTACTTTTGGGGATTACTAAGCACGAAGCCCTTCGAAAATCTTGTCGAAACACAAATAAGGGACCGATGCGTTGTCACTTTACAAGCATGTAGGATACCACAGATACAAGGTTAGACTATTTGATGAAAAAATAAGTGATAAAAATCAATTATATCATTTAAAAAGGAAAAGAGATAGGGTAGGCGTAGGTTAAGGGTCCATTCTGCTCATATGATATCATTAGAGTTGAAGGCATCTGAATTTTTTTTTATATTTTGAAAATATAGACACGAATGAATTGAAACAAAATATCTAGTTTTAAAATACCGACTTTTGTAAAATTTTATGACAATCGTTTAATTAGAAAATATGAGAAAATCCTCAGGAGCCGTTTGGCAGATGACACCAAATTTTGCAAAAACTGTCAAAATCTAAGATGTCTAAAAACATGGTGTATGCACAGATTAGATTTTGTTTTTCCCGCTTCGAAAATAAGAGATAATACAAAAGGAAGAGTACTGTACAGCGTACAGCACTCCAAGCGCCTAACCGGGCGCATCGGAAGAATGATATATTAATGGAAATAACAATTCCGAAGGAATTGTCGTTCCAATAGTGTGAGTTAGTCATGAACTATCATAGGAAATCCCAGAGAATTCGAAAAATTCAAGTGCAACTGTAGACCGGTTTCGGGATCATTTTCCCTCGTCAGTACAGTATAGCACTGAATATCTCGAGTGGAGGATGGTGGTCTTATGCGATCTTGGGACGTCGCTTTGAGATATCTCATCACGATACGCCACCTGTCACGCAAAGACTGAACCAAACCTCACTTTCTCTGCAGACTCCTACAACAGTTCATGGCTCCCAAGTTCAACTACTTCCCGCAGTCATCGAATGTGCAAACATTCATCAAGGACCACGGGCGAATTGAGGGGGGTTCGCTCACTATGTCCGTACTCTGGTACGGAGAATGTAATACAAAAGGAAGAGTACTGTACAGCGTACAGCACTCCAAGCGCCTAACCGGGCGCATCGGAAGAATGATATATTAATGGAAATAACAATTCCGAAGGAATTGTCATTCCAATAGTGTGAGTTAGTCATGAACTATCATAGGAAATCCCAGAGAATTCGAAAAATTCAAGTGCAACTGTAGACCGGTTTCGGGATCATTTTCCCTCGTCAGTACAGTATAGCACTGAATCTCTCGAGTGGAGGATGGTGGTCTTATGCGATCTTGGGACGTCGCTTTGAGATATCTCATCACGATACGCCACCTGTCACGCAAAGACTGAACCAAACCTCACTTTCTCTGCAGACTCCTACAACATAATAAGAGATAAGTTTCGTTTTTCCCACTGTAGGTAGCGCCGTTTAGGAATTGACAGTTGACAAACGATATTTGAAAATAATTTGAATGCATTCCTACGACTTGCGAATGTGCTATATTTATAAGCGATTATTGGTGTGTGAAAATGTATTACTTTCGAGAAAGGTCGTACAATATTCATTTATTGGACATGTCGTTCTGTTTTCTGTATGGACTCAAGAACTACAGCTAAGAATTCGGTGTTGTTGGACTATATCACCCTTTGTTGTTGGAAATTGAGGCAGAGCCAAATCAGATGAACATTCGGGACGGATAGAGCTAACAGTTTTATGGCAACTTCAGCAATATTTAAGCAATAAATGAACTGTATTGAAAATACGTAATGTGAATTGTGAGCATGTATTAAGAAACAGAAATATGTTAATCCGTTCGAGTCTGTTCTTCAAATATTCTTCACAAGTATAATGAAAATTGCGTTTCAGTCAATTGAATATATCGTCAATCAACTGTGTTTTATTGAAATCATATTGAATTGCCTTCCTCACGAATACAATTTGTCAAACAAAAATTATCTTGAAGAAAAATAGAAGTACTCCTTCGAATCCTTCTATAGTGTTGAAATATCTGCAGGTTCGTTTTTACTTTTACAACGAAAAAACAAGTGTAAATCTCAAATATTCGTTAAAAGCTGATTCTTTGATGGATCAGGAACACAGAGATGACTGTAATCTAATCGCAGAACAAAATAAAGCGAGAGAGTATCATTAGATTTTCTTTCATAGAACAAGGATAGAACATGGTGGCGCCGCCACGAAACGAATCTCTTATTTTCGATTTAGTCTAATGTCATTCCATTCAAAAATTGACGAGTGCATACACCATATTTTTAGACATCTTATCAAAATCAAATCAATCAATGTTTCTGAATTAATTCGACTCAAACTAGATGTTTTAATGAATGATTTGAATTTTTCATGGATTTCCAACAATACCAACAAATTGAGTCGAAGATTAATCAAGCAGTTCGAAATAGCTCTTTTGTCGGATTTCAAAATCCTACCTTGATGATTTACCTAAAATAGACTTAAATACATAATTACAATAAAATATAGGTATTAAATTGAAAATATTGAATTTTGATGAATTCGCTGGTCTTCTTGACTTTTTTGAAAGGAATATTCAAAATTTGTGACCTTTCGCGTTTTCAACATTTTCATCATAAGTTCTGAAAATATTCAAGGGAGAAAGTTCATTGTCGTGAACAATGAAAATTTTCAACATATAATTTTGATAACTTCTCTCTAACATTTAATTAAGCATCGCGGTGAATCCCCTTCATAATATAAACCCAAGGATATGAATATTTCGATCTGACTCAAGCTGTTTATGAAGACAATATTTTTTCATGTATTCCACATGAAATGTGATGATAATTCGATTCTGCTTACAGGTGTACAAATTCGCATTTTGTGAGAACCGAATTACCTTCTTTCAATATCCAAATATTGTATGGATGGCAAGAATAGCGCATTTGAATATCTTCAGATGACCAACTGCGAAAAAATTATTATCCTATACCTACTTATGAAATCGAGAAACTGCAGTAGAGTAGAACGAAAAACCTATTATATATTTTCGAAGAAATAGAATCGGGGTTTTTTCGATCGAACAAATATTTTATAACAAAAAATCTCATTTCCAACAGTTTTTCAGAAAAGTGCTTAGTGCTCGCAAAATCGAATTACTTCCACAAAGTGCTAAGTAATCGGGATTTTAGTGAAAAATCGGTGCTTAGTGCTCGAGAATCGGGAGCATTTCTTGTGCTCAAAACACTTTTTTTCAGTGCTCAGCACAGCTCTGGATGGTGCACCGGCTATCATTCGATTGAAACCTATGTATTACGCTTCCTCGAGGGTGTTTTGTACAACCCCATAATTAAACGCCATACGACCAAATAGGTTTTATGAGTAAAAATTTTCATGAGTTATTTCTCTACCACACGTGTTTCGCTATCACAATACTTCAGGTGCCTAACGTTGTTTGAAAGACCACCAAAATTTTTTTTATTCATTCTCGCTCTCATAGAATATCTGCTCAAATTCATTGAATTGCTATCAAAAAAGTGTCTGTAGGTATAATATTTTTAATTCAAGTTCAACACAAGCAGGAATGTAACTAATGACCAAGGTTGAAATTGCTCAAATGTAAATCATGGTTTATAACTTGAAAAAATAGAAGATGAAGAAGTGCTCTTGACGGCTTCATGTTTTTTTCCAAGAAAGATAACGGCAATGAGGAATTAATATTCCTCTATCTCTTAGGACTACAGTCTCAATTTGAATGGAACTCAACGATGTCAAAAATTAATTTTTTCATGCAAATTTGAAATCAGAAACTGGACTTGTTTTTTTCTAGGAACTGAGGGAGAGTGAAAAAAAAGGTTCCATTGATAATTTGAGGGAAAATGATTCAGATAATTGGCTAGGTCCTTATTGTGATGTACTAAGGTAATAACGATTTATATTGATAAGTTAACTATATCATTGAATTGGAAATATCAGTCGAACTGGGGTCGGTTATTTTCATACTATACAAATTTCATTTCCAAATGTGGACACATTTCTGATTTCAGAATTTGTTGGTTAAATATGTAGCACCTTATCGTACTCACGTAGTTTAATGTCTTAGGGAGGAGATGAACAACCGCAAAGTTACAGAAAAAAAATTTACCGTTCTTTCTGCAACCTGGAAATCAAACTTCGAAAATACAAAGCAGAAATATCGAGGTTTGAAACGCCGATGTACGAAAATGAGGGATACTTATCTTCATGCACTACTTCAAATAGTTACTTACATAAAGAATCACCATTGTCACCAGGAGCAGAAAACCCTGATACAGGCACTAAAATATATAGAAAAATTGAAAGATCTTTTGTTCGACGTTTTCAAGCTGGCCGAGCAATACGGTGCATCCAGGCAAGAACTACACTCGATAAAGTGTTGGAATTTGATAGTGGAATATGTCAACAGATTACATCAGGAAAATGGACTGCTGAAGTTGTACCAGTGCACAAGGTGTGCATGAAGAGAATCTATTCCAATTATACTATATTTTGTTTTCTTCGCTTCTGGCTTTGGTCATTTTGCTTTTTTGTTATTGGAATTTTCACTTAGTTAATGGATCTAGGGCTGCATGGATCCTGAGTGTACTCTTCACGTCAGGTTCTGTTTTCACCCACGTCCTCAATTATTCCTCGGATGTACCTGTTCTAAAATTATTTCCCAAGTTGGGAGTGCTGGCAGAATATTTCAGAAATATTCTAATGTCTCACAGGAAATTCTAGTAATAACCAGAAACCTTATTCTGAAAGATTGTTCCAACCGTAAATATAACAATATTCTTGTAATTCGGGGTTTCCAGCAAGAGTTTGGCCTCAGAATTCTTCTTCTAGCTCTGCACTTGAACTTGTATTTATGTCACTTCTTCCCAAAATATCACCAGTTTATTTAAATACTAACCAATGCCAATCGAACTTCCCCCATACCATCATTCAGAGTGCCAACGGTAAGACTCTTCCATCGAGAAAGGGCAGATGCTTACCATAGTTTCGGTCTTATTCGACCTCGTCAAAGCAACACAACACCCACCTCTATGAAAAGCGTCTCTGAATTGAGCCAGTACCCAGTACATGCTTCAAAGTTATAACAATAACCCACTACTGACCAGCACTGACCGACCGGTAATGATATCCAACTCATCCCCTTTCCAGGTGGCGCTTATTATTGTTTATGTTTAACTTCCAAGCATCTACTGGCATTTTATTAGAGTCCATGTGTTGCTCTGACATGTTCAAATAAGGTCGAAACCATGGTCCTGTTCGATTGGGATCATTGATATTAATCGGTTGATATTTTTATAAACTGGTGGATCTGTTTGAAATAATGTCGGTTATTAGTTCTGGCTTGTAGATATCTGATTTGATAATATTCTTTATTTAATTTTTTTTTCTTTATTTATTTCTGTTTCATCTATATTTTTCCATAAAACCTTGCCATTACCATTCACGGGCTTAGATTGATTGTCTTCTACACAAGCTTTTTAAGTGTACTCACAAAGCAGTTGTTTCAAAGAGGAACAATGGATTTCACTCCTTTCAGGGTGCGAGCTTCTTTGATCTTGAGTGGCTCGAAGTATGTGGGGATTAGTAGGAACTTCTTTTGGGTTGTGTATTGTCGAATTATGCAGAAAAAAATTTAAACGCTTATGAATCGAGAATAGAAGAATTTTGATTCATTGTCTCATTCATATTAAAGAATTGGGTAAGAAAAACACTCACAAGCTGACAAATACAATACACACGACTACATCTTCAATCTAATCGTAGCACCCTCATCTAGAAGGCAAGGGGAACTGAATTGTAGTGCAAAGTATTTTGAAGATCTCTCCACCATTTAATTCGACTCAGGAACTAAATCGAATGAGTGAATTCTCTTGTTCCTCTTTAGTAGTAAGGTCTGGTGGGGTAAATGTTTTCAACAGTTTCAAAATTCTTTTTTGAACAGTTGAAATTTGTTGGCTTGAAAGATGCTATGTTATTTGAGGTTGCTTTATGGACGCTGCTCGTATAGAAACTCCAAATTCCCGATATCATCGAATATGAACCTTGAGAATCAGAGTCTTTGACTCGTACAAATATTTCAACAGAAGATTCTTGAGGTCAAAAGAAACACTTTTTTCGTATACCATTTTTTCCGATTCGGCCCTGATAAAAATATATAGCCATTTTAATGGCTAAAAAACTATGCCGAAATTCATTTCATTCGATAAAACCGCTTGTGAAATAGAACTAAGAATAACATCTTTGTATGGTTTTTCAACAGCCCAGTGGCGGCTCGTGATCTAGTTCACTAGGGGGCTACTTTTAGAATAATAATAAAAATATGAAATTTTAAAACCAGTTTTCCGCAAAATTTTATGCAATTTATAATTCTTTTTGAAACATACCTGTTCTTATCTACTAGCTCGTTGTGCTTAATAATATTATTCCGGTATTCTAATTGAGCAGCGATATTAGTCGTAACCAGAAAAGCTAATTCTGTCGAACAATTTACAGATAGCTCATGCTTCTTAATGTTTTCATTGAGGTGCTTCAAATCTCTAAATCCTGCCCTTGCCCATACGTTATCAATTGTTATACACTTGTCTTGAGAAGTTTTTGGAGTTTTATCTGCCTGGGTTAAATTTAAATCGGGAGTCGGTCTACCCAGCAGTTGATTACGGCTTTTTTCCGCCAGCGAAAGCCTCGCGAAATCAGTTTTTAAAATAATTTGAACACTATTGTCCGCCGTGATTTGAAAACGTAAACAAATACGAACGCACGCTAAGATGTCTATACGCTAGCCGGCAGCGGCTAGAATGAAGCGGATAGGGGCGACTTTTATCGTAGCCCTTTTACTCCTTAAAACGACCGACACGAAGAGTTGCGGCTGGAGCCGAATGACTGTCCGAATGCAAGAATTCGGGGCTACACGATTCATCGCCCATGCAGGGACGAACTGCTAGATTATGATTGAAATAAACAAAACTGCAGGAGTCGCATGAAAGTTTTACATTAATAAATTATATAAATAATCGTGGAAAGTAATATTTTCATTGAAAATCGTATGGGAAGGTAAATAGCATAAAAGGATTGATTTCTTGTGATTTTTTGTATGGGGGGCTGTAGCCCTATAGCCCTCACAGACCAGCCGCCACTGCAACAGCCTGTATCTTTTAAACCGAGCCGATTCGGAAAAAATGGTAAAGGAAAAAAGTGTTCCTTTTGACCTCAAAAATCTACTGTTTAAGTCAAAGACTCATCCTGTATACCAGGTGACTCCCTATATTTACTAGGTGAGAAAACAGAGCACCCAGTCATGATGCATTTACTACAACAATTTTGTATATACATTGGTCTTGGGGATCGGTAAAAATTTGAGAAAAATCGAACAGCAGAAAGAATCAGCAATATCCCCCGGTATCATAATTCCGACAGTGTATTGCACATGACTTTCCACAAAAAAATTCACTATTAGATAATTTTATTTCATCTAAGGTCGTTCATCCGTTCTCTGTACCAAGCCATTCGACCACTCCGTGTTTGGAAGTGGGAGGTGGGACAAACTAAAGAGTCTTCTGATCCGGCGATAAACAGTTCGCATTGTACTTGGCCTGCAATGCTCTGCAAAACCTTGGTCGCAATTGGCATTGTGGATGTGGAACGGTCCGTAGAGCCAAAAGCCTAAGGCGATGATCTTAATGTGAGGTCGTTCTTCTGACACGTCCTGTGTCCCTAGCTCTTCGCCCTTTTGATTTTATACCCAACAACAATCCACATTTGTGCATTCTCGTGGCTATTTGCCTCGCGTTAGCGCATTAGTCGCCCCCGCATCAAAGAAGCTTTCAAAAATTTTCTCGTCTTCTCAATCTAGGCATGAAAAACAAATTTAAGCAGCTATTCACCAAGCATTGTAGTAAGATCAAATGCGAATTGTATCAATTAACGCTTACTCTTTGTGGGATTAATAATAACACTAGGTGTTCTGTTTTATATGTCACTTAGTATATCATGAAACAGCAAGTTTTATAAGTTAAAACCAACATTTCACAGTATTATTTAAAGAATAACAGGAATTTCAAAATTAGTAAAGGTATACAGGGTGTCCCGAAACTAGTGAATCAAACGTCACACCACGATAGAGTAGACCAAATATTATCGAATGACACCAACATTAGTTCAACGAAAATGTACCGTTTCCAAAATAATCAAAATTTTATTAAAATTCCTAAAGATGCCGAGTTTCGAACTATTTTTCTTAAATTATATTGAACTAAGATTATTGTTTTATCTCCCCTAATTGAAATTATTTTAAGTAGTTAATCGATAACCTAAGTGAATGTAAATTAAAACAATTGTTTTTTCTACATGATTTTCATTACTCAGAATAAACCGCCTCTATAGGGGTGATAATATGGGAGAAAAACGCTATCATTAATCACAAATTGGCCTTGTGATTGAAAAAATAGTTCGAAAATCGGCAACTTTAGGTTAAGTTTTTTCAGAAACGGTACATTTTCGCTCAACCAATGTTGGTGTCATTCGATAGTATTTGATCTACTCTATCGTAGTGTGACGTTCGATTCACTAGTTTTGGGATATCCTGTATATTGATGTTAAATTTCTTCTACATCATTTGTCCTTGGTAATAATACTTCAATGAAGCCCTTAAAACATCAGCACGTTGTAGGAATTCAATCCACTTTGACTTGACTATCAGTTCTTTTCAGTATGTGTTCCTTTACATATTTTGTGTGCTAAGATAGTAGTTTTTCCTGTTATCGGTGATACGAATCGAACGATCTTGAAACGGAACGTACCCTTTATTTCATTTATCATAAATTTTCATAGCCATCTTCAGGGAGCCATAATCCATTTTAATATAATATACAACAAAATAAAACTGTCAGGGCATATGGCTTACTGAAAAGAGACATGTTCACCAAGAATTTGTATCTAGAAAACTCTTTATGTTCCAAACAATTTTTGTAAGCTTCACATGATTCAACAAAATGGATCAAACTTGTAGAAAACCCTTCAAACTGGTAGTCCCGTCCACTACTATCCCCCTCTTTCCTCACATACAGGTCTGATATGAATAGATGAGATTAAGTGCGATGGAACAATAAAATCAGCCAATGATATTTTATATATATAAGGCATATTCTTTGTTTTTAGAAGGTAGAGCTGATCAAAATGGACGTTTCACCAAAAATCACCTATACAAAACTTTTAAAATGAAAAATTTTGAAAAAATTAAAAATTCTGTCGAAATTCTAGGGGTTGTAGTTTAGCCATCTTGAACATTTCATATAAAAAATTTTTGGTGAACTGCCTTATTGTGACTTGTACCTTCTGTCAAAAAAAACCCTACTTAGTTCAAGATTTTTGACATGTGCGACATCATTTTGTTAATTCCTAAGATAGCCATTGTAAAACTCGTTAGGTAGATGAATATCAATTAGATTGGGGTAGAGTGTTTTCTGAAGGCAGACCAATAGATTGGTGTTGTGAAGCTTGTAAAGAACGTTTGGTACCTTTGAGTGTTTTTGAATGGGATAAATTCTGGGGACACATCTAGCTTTTTGGTAAGCATTATACGGCAGTTTCGTTTCATAATACGTTGAAATGTGTCACCTTGAAGATCGCTATGAAATTATCTGAAAGCTAGGAGATATGAAATAAAGGATAGGTTCCAAAATCGTTCGATTCTAGTCATCGAGAATAGTTCCTATGGTATTCATTTAATTGATCGGGATTGCAGTTACTAGTTTTTCATATATTTTGCGACACCCCACCCCAGTATTGTTTGCTAAAATATGTTTTACCATTCAATTTCTGCTTAATAGCATTCCAACATGCTCAAGCTAGTGTTGCAATTGATACAATTGTTATTGAAATTTCAGTGTACAAATAACTGATGCTCCTAACACTTCAGCGGATAATTGTGAAGAAACAACGGAATTGAAAAAATCTTTCAGATCGGTAGGAGTTGGTGATTCAATTATCGATGAACAAAACATTGTGGTGCCATCACTACCTATCAAGTAAGTATGATGCTGAATGTATCTGTGACCTTTCATTATCTTAAAAATGATTATTGATATTTGGGAAAATATTTATAAAAAACGGAGATTAGAAGACCAGCCTCATTTGTTTTAGCATATTCAATCATCTTTAGCTGCTTTCCATGTTACATATCTTTTGCCTACCTCACAAAATATGGTCAACCAATATGGTAGGGCGGCATTCCAAAAATGTGAGAATAAAGGTGCTAAATAATTTGTTCGTGTGTGTTATTTGGACTGATAATCAGTATCTCTGATTCCCATTTGAATATATTTTTTTCTCCGACTACACTCGCGCCAAGTCACTAGTTTGTACGGTGCCCTACTTTATCATATGGCACTTCCCTCATCATGTTACAGTGGTTACCGTATGTGGCATGATACAAATGACGAAGAATGAAAAAAATACGCCATGGTAAAATGTTGAGTGTTTTGTGAGTACATACCCACTAGCATTCATATAACATCCTTTAGTTTCCCATTGAAACATCCAATGTACAGGGTATGCCAAGGCCGATTGACGAGTTGGAGAAAACTCTCTTCTTTTTCTTTTCTCAAGACTTAGTCTTGTTTTTTCTACTATTCAGTCTCTTGGGTAGTAGATATCCAGCTTTCGTGCCATCTCTTGGGAGGTCGGCCGGGAGGTCTCCGTGCATGTGGTTTTCCATCCTTTGCACATTTCGCCCATCGATCTTCCATCATTCTGTTGACGTGTTCTCTCCAATATCGTCGTCTGGATCTCGTGGAGCGTACTATGTCTTGAATATTCAGATCTCTTAAGCTTACCCCTTCAATAGTTCTTAATGTTTTCATATCTGCTACCCTCATTGTGTCCTTCGTTTTTGTTTTGTCCACTCGAGTTTCCACTGCATATGTGAGTTTAGGTCTTACCACTGTCTAATATATGCGGACTTTACTATTGGCGGACATGTATTTGTTTTTCCATATGAGGTCCGTCAGATAGCCAGATATTCTCGAGGCTTTCTTTACTTGGGTTCGTACTTCTTGTGGTAAGTTTTTGGAGCATGTGATCTCGACTCCCAAGTATGTACATATGTCGCAGTCGGATTCTAAAATCCGTCAGTTTGTGAAATCACTAGTGAGTTTGTAAACTGACGAACATTTTTTAAAACGCTATTGAAATAGATATCTTTTTACAATCGGCCTGAAATTTTCAGAAAGTTTTTAAACTGCGAAAAACACATCATACGGATTGTCAAATCATTAAATGAATCTTATTCTTAAACGTTTTGTGTGTTTGAGGTGACTTGTGAAGTGAACTGTTATATTGGCATTATACCAGCTGAACTTCATTATCCTAGACACAGGAACAATCTGGGAAAAAGTATAACCACAATTAGTTTCTTAATATTTTATTATCGAAAGACAACAAAAGGCAAAAGTCATGGGAAGGAATGCAACATATTTCTTATATTGAATTCGATAACTATTACTTCTGGCAGCAAGGACAGTCAAATGGCCATGCAATTGCATTTTTGATATACCTTGAAACAAAAACACCTCTATATGATGCACTGATATTATATTGAGCCTTATATAGGTTATGTTTCTTACCAGAATAGTAATATCTTTGTATAATGCTTTTTCCAACTCTTCCATTTGATAAAGATATTGAGCGGGCGTAATCTACAAAATTGCACTTCCCCATTCAAAAAACTGAAAACTGAATAACATTCAGACGAAACGGTTAAAAATATGAAGATATGAAAATCCGTCTGATATGTTGTAAGGCGGTTTACAAACTAACTGAAAATTTCAGGCTGATTGTAAAACGATATGTATCTTGAAATCGTTTTAGGAAACGTTCGCCAGTTTACAAAATGACTATAGTCAGTTTTCAAACTGGCGGATTTTAGTATCCCACTCCAACATGTACATTGCATATACTGGTGAATGGGGTTGTTGTTTACGGCTTAATTTACGTCTTGTAGGCTCTTTTGCTATGACCATTGATTCGGTTTTTTCTACAGATATCTGCATATTAAGGCTTTCGGATGTTGTCTTAAACCGTCAAAGCAGTCGCTGTAAGTCGTCCTCGTTATCCGCTATCAAGATTGCATCATCAGCATAGCATAATATCTTTATTGTCTCATTTGTCTCATCCTGTATCCACCAGAGACTTCTTTTACACTAATCTACCTTACAATTTTATCCATAATTGAATTGAACAAGATTGTGCTCAGACTGTCAACTTGGAGAATTCCTGTTAGTATTGGAGCTTGTTCGGTAAACCCCTGTGATGTTTTGATTTGTGATTTGTTGTTGAGCTCCTTTATTACGTTAATGTAATTTACGGGTGTCCTATATTCCCGAAGTATATCAACAACGTCGTCTATTCAAATTCTATCAAGTGCTTTCTTAAGATCGACGAAACAAAGGAACAGAGGTTTTTGATATTCAATGGATTTTCCAATCATTTGTCTGAGGATGAAAATTGCGTCTATTGTCGACCTTTTCGGTCTGAAGCCTTGTTGTTCTTCGCTTATATCAATTCTTTTCAAAAATTTGCTGTAATGATTTTGGTAAAAAGCTTGCTTATGCTGTTTAGCAATGATATAATTCTATACTATAATTTCTGCGTCATTTTTGTTTGCCTTTTTGTATATTGGAATTGTGACGCTGTTTTTCCAATCAGTAGGCACTTTTTGGGTCGAGATGATTTTTTGAAATAATAGTGTGATCGCTGTTTCTAATTCAGGTCCTCCATACTTAAACATTTGGTTGGAGAGAGACGATTTTATTTATTCGAATCAGTAGGAAATATGGTTTTTGCACAGATGTATCGCTGAGATGGCGGTCGTCAGCAGTGATACACTGATGCAGTCGATTTCGAAAGTTTTCGACAGCTTTTCGGCATATTGGGAATTCAAATGTAGATTGCAGCGACATAGTGGTGACAGTTCGAAGTAAAAAGTTAATGCCTTTACGTCATTTTTCTACGTTTTTCGATGTAAACCATAGACCTAATAATACATTTTATTTTATTAGGTCTATGATGTAAACAAACAAATGACAAAAGTGCCTTAACTTTTTATTTACAAAAATAGCCACCAGAGGGCGTATCGCTTGTTTTGAATTCCCAATAGCTGACGTTATGGCCCGCATTGCTTCGGTTATTCACGGCTTCTCAACGAAAGAAGTCGCAGATGCTCAGATCAGGTGAGCGTGCTGGTCATAGAAATCATATTATATATTATTACCCTCATAGACATAGAGACATGGACTGTGCCTTCCCTTTATATCTATGCATGAAATACGGTCAAAAAAAGTGACAGAGAGAAAAACACGTCGGGAATGCAGTTGTCTTTTTCTAGAATTTTGATTGGTCTACACTCACCTCTATGTGAACAAAAAAGAGAAAGGTATATCCCGACGAGCTTTTCTCTCTTTCTAATAAATAGCCAATTTCATGCTGACATTGCTCAGTCCATGTCTCTATGTCTATGATTACCCTAGAATGCTAATCCAGTGGTCGTTAATACGAATGCGCATCATTAGTTTATTTTCTAGTAGAACGTTGCCGTGTTTCTGAATATTCTGTCGATCGAATCTTATAAAGAGGCGGCAATTCATGTAACGAAGGTATGTCGGACAACAACGCGTTTTCTTTCAGTCATTTGATTTTTCACTGTTGCACGATCTGCTCAGAGGTAAGAAGTTTTAAGTCACATTTTCTGAAATGTACTTGTGTACTTTTCTATCATATTAAAAATAATAAATGCAAAAAAAAAATCAAAACTTGAATGAATTATCGAGTTCCACTGATAGCGTATTCCATTGATGGTATATGGTAGGGGAGAGTGGGGTAATTGGGAACGGCGGGTAATTGGGAACAGCTAGATAAATGTCTTCAACATTTTCAACGGATGCATCTTGCGATTCCCTGGGCTTAGTCAAAAGTTGCGGCGATAAGTTGCATATTTCCTTTTACGGTGAGTCGAAGAATGGATTTCGGATTTCAGCTATAATTTTTTCGTGTGTTATAATAGATGTAACTTTCATATTTTGAAGTTTAGAGGTGCCATATTTTGTTGTTTCCGTACTGGTACTATGTGTTTCCAAAACCTACGTGATTTGAAGTTGAAAGAAAATGAATAAGTGAATGCCAGCCATTTTTAATTCTTTTGATAACTAGGGGTAATTAGGAACGATGTCAGGTGGGTAATTGGGAACGTTCCTTAAATCCCTTGCCATCCCAATCACTTCTGTGCTGCTCTGGTTGATGGTTAAGAAATATTTTAACGTTGGAATGTGTTGTATCTAGATGCCAAGAAATTATACAAAGAAGACCGAAACGGAATATAAAATTGAATATCCCTGCTGTGTGTTGGAAGATGTGAGGAACGAAAAGCTTACATTAGGCTAAGCTGAAACTAAATACTGTAATGTTCCGAAAAATGAAACAAAATGAATTCAAGATATTATCAAGTTCACTAAAGAAAACTCAACATTAAGAAAAACAAAGAAGGCAAATACCTACAGAGAAATGTTGAGAAGGAAAAAATTTAACATAAAGAACCTAAAACCAACATAAGAAGGGTACAAAAAGGCACGCCAAAAGCAAAGGACTGAGAAATTCAACCCAGGTTACACAGAAAAGAAGAATTTTTCTGCATAATTTGCTATGTAAGGTATGAAGCCCCACCAATGGAGGAATAGATCATGTGAGATACCTGTAAACTCTGGGCACATGAAAAATTTACTGCAAGAGAAACAAGACGTGTGATATGTGCCCTTTCTAAGTATTCTTATTTGCTTCGGAACTGTTCACAATTACCCCATAGGGTGTCGGGTAAATAGAAACGGTAGTATTTTTTGATTTCGATGATATTTTTTAGAAAACGTTGATTTTTTATAATTTTTTGTTTCCTATTAGTACATAAATGAGCAAAGTTCATTTTTCAATGGAAGTTTAATATTTTTAGTGATTTTTTGTATAATTTTTCAGCGTTTGAAATTAAGTGTTCCCAATTCCCCCACTTTCCCCTAGTATTGCACTAGATCAGGATATTTCAAAATTGTTGCACGGAGTTTATAATTTGCACTCAATGCTTAGGTACCTGTTCATCTAATCGAATCTGCAATAATATCGAATTGCATTGGTGATATTAAGTTTAGATCTTCTGGAATTTTTGTTGTGAGTTCCAAATATTTATTAAGCACCAGTTGTTACCATGGAATTCTCTAAAAAACTCCAATCTTCAGCAAATTCACGGTTTGGTCAAACAATCAATGAATACTCAATAATACCTCTATCGAAAAATTTAGATTTGGACTTATAACACGTCACCTCCGAGATCCCGATATATTTTCATTGAAACCTGCAACATCATTGTACTGATTTTCTAAAACAAAGCATATATAAACACAATTAGTCATCCATACATGTGTTCAATACCGACTAGAAATCCTGTGTGAATCGAAAAATAAGTTTTTTCACCGAATGTATGTATGTTTATTTCTCATTTATACCAAATAAACAATTCGACTGACATAAGGTAGGAAAGTCTAGGCAACGTTCGAGTTGAAATCATAGACCTATAAAACACATGGACGCGCCCTTCCAGTGAGTTTCAATAGCCACGAGTGCGGCCAACATGAGATGGAGCTAGTATGGGCAAGAAAACGTTCCTTAGAACGCCTTAGCGCTAAGCGCATACGATTTATTTAGATTTTTTTTAAATAGGGAAAATTAGAAATGAAATTTGCTTAGAAATATTTCGATAATTGATTATAAACATAATTCTTTTATTTTAGGTATTAATTTCCGAGCTATATTTGTATATTGGCGCCCGTTAGAGATAAAACAACACAATATTCTGGTTTCTTGTTGGTTCAATATCTGAAAAAATATTTCATTGATCAATATTGATCAAAAGGTTGAAAAATAGACATTACAATCAGCATACTGAGTAAATTTTCGACTGAGGATAATTTTTAGGAAGCATATTTATATTTTGTACCAATGGAAAAGCTCGCATTTTGGGCATTTATTTTCTCTTCTAATCTCAAGTGCTTCTTGAGTATTATTTTATCTAGATGAGAAAAGAATTGACATACATGTATTGATTCGAAATGAATAATTCAACTATGATATAATAAATCGATTAATACATTCGAAGTTACTCTACCTGTGAAATTACACATTATCTGTCTTTTCAACTCATTTCGTACTATTAATTGCACTCTACGAGGACACCATTATTACTTTCATAATAGAAAAAGGATACGACTTCAAAGTTGATCTAAAATTGATGAGAGAATTCTGAAAATTTCGAAAAATACAAAGTGCAAACGAATGTTTTGCCCATACTAGCTCTATCTTATTTCGGCCGCACCCCCTCTCTCTCTACGCCGTGTCCATGTGTTTAATATGTCTATGGTTGAAATAAACTAATGTCGCACATTCGCTCTAACGACAACTGTCAATTTTTCGCCGAATTTTTTACTACTGGATTAGCATTCTAGAGTAAGTATATATATTATGATAAACTTGGTACGGGTTTTTGCTCTGAGGCGCTTCAGGTTAAACAGGCCTCCATCAAATCTGAATCTTATCCCAACACCTCTTACGGGCATGCTCACTTGAGCATGCCATCAGCAATTATCGATACAGCTATGGCGAAAATATTGAACAGTACAGGCGCTAATACGCAGCCTTGTTTTATTCCAGAGTTGGTTGAGAAATGGTCGGTTGTAGAGCCATTATGCTGTATTCTAGCGGTGTTGTTAGTATGAAGGCTTTTACACACTGCTAGGAATTTTTCGGGTACTCCTAGACGTGCCATGATTTTCCAGAGCGCTCTCCGATTCACCGAGTCGAATGCCTTGCTTAAATCGATGAAGGCTGTATAAATCCTTGATTGTTGTTCACGGGCCTTTTCTTGTAGCTGTCGAAGTGTAAAAATTAGGTCCACCGTACCTCGATTTGGTCGAAAGCCGCACTGGGATTCAGGTAAAAGCCTCTCTAAGAGTGGAACCAGACGATTAGCCATGATCTTCGAGAGAATTTTACCGGCCACATTAAGCAACGATATGCCCCTGTAATTGTTGCAATTCGACGTATCGCCTTTGTTCTTATAGAGGTTGATAACTAAAGCGTCTCTGAAGTCTTGTGGCACATCTCCCTGTTCCCAGATCTTGCGGAATAGTATTAGGAGACTATTGACAATGTCCTCATCCAAGGCTTTGAATATCTCCGCCGGAATGCCGTCTAGACCAGGGGACTTATCATTTTTCATATTTTTAATCGCGCTTATGATTTCCGACATTGAAATTTCGTCATCAAGCGATGTCATCGGACTATACGCGGGAAGCAGTTCTAAAATGGATAAATCCGAGTCGTTATTTTGATTCAAGACCTGTGAGTAATGCTCCTTCCATCTTTCGAGAATTTTTCTATCATCAGTTAGAATAGCTCCATGAGCATCTCTTATAGGAAAGCTAGCTTTTCTGCTTGGACCGTAAACAGTTTTAATAGCTTCGAAAAAACGCCTGTAGTCATGGTTATCGGCGTAAGCTTGTATTTCTCTAGCTTTTTCTTTCCACCAGCTGTCCTTGATTTTTCTTATTTCTTGACGGACCTCGCGTTTTATGTTTATGAAACCTATTTGGGCTGCAACATCGCCAGGCTTGTTAATTGCGGTTTTCATCGCTTTGTGTTTTGCGTCCAAAAGGGGTGCGATATGAGTTTCGCTGTCTGCAAACCAGTCTGGGGATTTTCGGGAGCGTTCCGTGCCCAGTATTTCCTTCGCTGTATTTGTAAAGCGGCCCACAGACGAGCAACTTAGTCGACAACTATGTTGCCAACAAGGTTGTAAACCAAACGAGGGTGGAAATAGCGGTTGTCGACCAGGTTGCAAACATCATTTCAGTAGAAGTTTTCGTCGAGTGAACTAGTCGGTTGAGTCGGAGGAATTATCAGAAAATGGAGGAAGATCTTTTATTATATATAATAATAAACGAGTTATGCGACGATGAAATGCAGCACACTTCTAAGAAGAGAATAATTTGGGCAAAAGAGTGGTACCTAAATCGGGCTAAGTTTTCCCATTCCAGTCTAATGAAAGAATTACGTATCGATTACGACGATTTTAAAAATTTTCTAAGAATGGATGGCAAAACATATGATGAATTGTTAAATAAAGTGCGACCATATATTGAAAAGCAGGACACAGTTATGAGGAAGGCTATAACTACAAATGAACGGCTTTCTGCTACCCTGCGATTTTTAGCAAGTGGACAGAGTTTTGAGGATTTGAAATTCCTTACTGCTATTTCACCCCAAAGTCTTGGAACACCCTGTTCTTTAAACTATCAATGTGCGCATTTGGATCGATTTTTTATTTACTTCCAAAAGTGTGTCCCACCCTCTATTTTTTTTATTCCTATCTTTAAATACATCGGACTTCACTTTCCATAATTCGGGCAGATCTCTCAAACATTCGAAAAAAATCCGCCCAATCTGGTATATTTGGAATATTGCTCATGTTTTATGTATATATTTTACGTTCACGCGTGCGTTGAATTCAGAAAAGATGAGATCTTCCCTCTACTCGTCGACAACTCCAACTGATGTTGCCATGCGCGTTGCTGATTACCCCCACAGACGCTGCAATTTTGTTACCAACATCGGACTCCGCCCATCGAATATCAAACCGATTTGATCTTACAGCAACCTAGTTGTCAACTTGGAATATCAACCACCAACCGGCCCACAGACGTTCAACTTGGTTGTCAACACGGTGTGTTGACAACCAAGTTGTCAACTAGGTTGCTCGTCTGTAGGCCGCTTAAGGGATGATTTGAAACGGAGCCAATGAGTCTCAATGTCGTCGTTATAATCCGGTGGTGTTAGGCTATCTTTGACGGCAGCTGTGAATCTGTCCTTTGTAGAAGGGTTAATGCTAATCATAACTGGGAACAACTAGCGTTAGACAGGTCACAGTGGAGGTCTTTGGTCCACAGTTATAGTGGAGAATCGAGAAGGATACAGCGGCGGCCAGATCTGGTTGGAGACTATCCATGCCCTGAGTGTGGAAGGATCTGCAGGTCACGGTTGGGTCTCTTTAGTCACAGGAGGGCACACAGTCGCAACTAGCACTAAGAAGTTACAAGTCTGTTCGAATTTTTTTTTTTTTTTTTTTTCTTCTTCTTCTTTTTGTAGATTTATTCCCGGTAACGGGATACAGCAATGAATGAATGAATATATTATGATTTCTATGGTCATATCTGGGAATATCTGGCTCAAAACAGCTAATGAAATTCGAGCTTTGTGGGCTGTAGCCCCATCCTGCTGGAACCTGCTTGGAACTTTCGAAATAGACTATGTATCATAATATACAAGGTGTCACGGATATGAGGAGAAACATTTCAATATGTGACAAAAAAATGCCTAGAGGATCACGAAAAAACTCCATATGTATAGTAGGTATTTAGATTCTGATTCATAGGGTGTCTTTCAAATTTGAATGGAAATTAAAATCACGCTCTATCTCCTGAACGGAATTACCGAATTATCCGAGTTTTGCAATGAAGATAGTTTCCAAGAGGTTCCAGAAAACTGCAATCGAAAATCATTCGATTTGCAGGACCGTATCACATAAATGTGGACAGTTCTGAAAAGTTCGCGAAATCACTCTGTACAATGAATTCTGTAATTTTTTTCTTGATAGTGACAATAATTTTTCTTCTCGTGTCGCTATTTAACATCCTATTCATCTCATAACGAATTTTAAAACTTAACGAATTTCATCGATGAAATAACTGTACAGGGTGGGCAAATTTCGATGTTTTAGCACTACAGCTTTTGAACCAGAGGAGATAGACGAAATCTGATACCCCATTCTCGTTCTCTTTTTCAGAGAAACTAACAAGAGTAGTAGTCATTTTTGGCCACCTTCTTTTGTTTTCGAGTTATAAGCGAAAATTGGAAAAATGGCGATTTCGAAATAAATTTATATCTCCGCTAATACTGATGATAGAGCTCTGAAATTAAAACATTATACAGGCACTTTTTTGAGTAGAATCCAGTGGCGTGCTTGCCTTTTTAGCAGGATTTTTAATTACGAAGCTATGACCCAAAGTTATGTTTTTTTAAATGGGAACACTAGATTTCTGTGCAATTTTTTGGAAGCTTAATTTTTACTGATTTCAAAAATATATATCATCATATGGTTTGCATCAATATAAATAATAAAAAATGGTCAAAAACCTTTTTTTCTCAATATTTCTATGGTTTCAACTTTTGATGAGCACAGAAAAATAGAGCTTCCTACAATAAGAGCAGTCTCCTTCCGGAAATGTCATTATTTCTATGCTTTTTACCAATTTTCATGAAATTTGAATCTTGGAGAAATTGAGTAAGAAGCATAGAAATGAAAGGACTAATAGAAGGAGACTGTGGTAATAATAAGATGCTACATTTTTCTATTCTCAACGGAAGTTGAAACCATAGAAATATTGAGAAAAAAGGTTTTTGACCATTTTTTATTATTTATATTGATGCAAACCATATGATGTTATATATTTTTGAGATCAGAAAAAAATAAGCTTTCAAAAAATTGCACAGAAATCTAGTGTTCCCATTCAAAAAAACATAACTTTGGGTCATAGCTTCGTAATTAAAAATCCTGCTAAAAAGGCAAGCACGCCACTGGATTCTACTCAAAAAAGTGCCTGTATAATGTTTTAGTTTCAGAGCTCTATCATCAGTATTAGCGGAGATATAAATTTATTTCGAAATCGCCATTTTTCCAATTTTCGCTTATAATTCGAAAACAAAAGAAGGTGGCCAAAAATGACTACTACTCTTGTTATTTTCTCTGAAAAAGAGAACGAGAATGGGGTATCACATTTTGTCTATCTCCTCCATAGACTTAAAATAACATGGACTCCGCCTGTGAGAGAGAAGTCGGTAGTTTGAATAAGATGGAGAGTTTGTGGGCAAGCTGTCAAAAGGTTAGAGAACACAAGTTTATACGAAAATTTTCTTCAATAAATTTTAAACAAGCTTCCGAGAATACACACAGGATTTTCATAGCATTCCTTCGAAATCAATTATGTCAAAAAATATGCGAGTTTTAATCAAAAATAGATGTAATGAGAATAATAATCAAAGTATCAACACCAAAGTGGGCAAAGTCTGCGAAAATTGTAAAAATTTTCCATAATAAATGTTCAACAAGCTTCCGAGAAGGCAAACAGGAATTCCTTAACATTCCTTCGAAATGGAAAATAAAAAAATTATGTGAGTTTCATTCAAGAATAAATATAATGTGAATAATACTCAACGTATGAACACCTTGTGGGCAACGTCTGCGCACAGATTACAGATCTCTGTAATCTGTGCGTCTGCGTTTATATCCATCATATGATTTTGACATTGCCCACACGGAATCAGTTCATCTCTTTCTTATTCGATTAGAACGCATAAGCTCTTCTCTCTTTAATGCAGCCAACCTCTCGATCTACTGAAAAGTCACGTGACAGTGAGTCCATGTATTATAAGTCTATGATCTCCTCTGGTTCAAAAGCTGTAGTGCTAAAACATCGAAATTTGCCCACCCTGTACAACTTTGATTGCAGGTATAATTTTATTTATTATAATGATGAACAGGTTGTACTCATGGATTGTTTTATTTTAATAATCAACTCTACATGTTTCGCCTCATCGGCATCATCAGGAGTTCTAGAAGAGAAACTTTCTTGTAAAATATAAACATGACATGACATTCAATGTTATTTCTTATAGTAGGCACTTTGGGATGAATGTATAATCAGAATGATTTAGGTTGCCTTCATTTCGAGCACACAATAAGAGGCGCTTAGTTTTTGTTTTATTTAACCTATCACTTCATTATAGTTTTTTCAGGCTAATTGAATGAATTAAAAATAAATTATTGTTGAAAACTCATCTTAGGGTTACGCTTCAGATATTGATGTACCTATTTGATCAAATTAAAACTGAAATTAATATTAAAAAATGCATACCTGTTCAATTGATATTTATAAAGATTCAAAATTCACTGCGTTATGAAATGAATAGGAATATCGACACTAGAGAAAACATAATTAATCATTATCAAGAAAAAACGTCAATCCTCGGCAACCGAGACCGAGATAGTGCCATGTTTGGCGAATTGAATAAATGAATCTTACAGTTCACGCAGATATCGAAGAAATTATGGAATTCATTGTACAGGGTGATTTCGCGAACTCTTAATAACTGTCCAAATTTATGGACATGCTTGTATGAGGTTATTTATATTTCTTCCTTTTCCCCCTACCTCGTTGGCGTATCTCTTCATCTTGTTTATTGACCTATCCCAGAGACTGTCCATCCGTATGCACTAGTATCAGTATGCTATTGACTTCTGAATAATAATAACACCCATGATATTGACAAGTCCTCTCCAATTGTCGTTTACCATACGAACCGCAAATATCTGCAAACCAATAATTTGATTCAATAATCAAACTATATTGTCCACAATCGCTTGCTACTTTCGTGACGTAATTAATAAAGTATTTTACAGATTTGAAAATTATATTAATGTGAATAATCTTCCATTTGTTATTTGGGGCTGCGATATTCAAAAGAAACAGTAAAAAACAATTGATGATAAGTAATTGAGTACCTAGACGTAATTTAACATAATTGATTTGAATACTTATTAACGAAACACTTAATTACAGCACAAAACGCAGAAAATGTTCATCAGGTATGATGATGATATCTACAATAATGGGTTTAATAGCGATGTGCATCATTTTTATTCACATGGAATGTATTAGAAATGGAAACGACACCATAATGTGCCCACTTGACTTCTTTGTTGCCATTAAGAGGGCTCCGACTGGTCATTAAGTTATTGAGTAGAAGGAAGTAATTTTCCGAAATGTACCTGTCTTCTTGTAATTGTATTAAAAATTCAAAGTATTCGAGTTTTTGTGAGTGGTAATACATAATACTGGAATGATTTTTCAGTTCAGCCATTCATTGGGTTTTTTTAAAATGTATAAAGGTTGTATATTTGTCATTATTGAAATTCAGTATTGTTCATTATTGTTGAGTTTCAGTGCTCATATGTTGGTTATGGAAAAATGTTGATTTTCCAATTTTGATTTATTTTTCTTATTTGCATTGTACTAAACCTTATGTTTTATGTAAATATTCATTTGAAGAAATTTTTATTTCTTCCAAAATGAAAATTTTCGATCGAATCAAAAGAGAATCTGTGATCTTCAATACTTGCAAAGTTTTTCTTAATGTGAAGCATTTGATTATATAAATTATTTTTTATAGTTACTGAAAATAAATCTTCAATAGATATGAATTGTTTGAAATTAAAGAACCACTGCATTTTCTTTCAGAGTTGCTCCAAATTATCGAAATGTGGGCCTCGTAAACTGAGAAAAGAAACATTTTACTGGCAGATTGAGATCACTTATCGATATCTGCCAATTAGGTTCTAGTTCTGAAGGAGCCTGCATAAAAACCTACGAATAGTTGTAGCTTTTCAAATATATATATATATATATATATATATATATTTGAAAAAGAGTGTTACAAACTTTTACTTTCTGTAAAACAATGAAGCGGGAGTAAAGAAATGGCAACAAGAGACAGATCCTAAAAACCTGTTCCTCGTTCCAGATCTCAGTGTAAGCAGAGGAAAAATGTCAACGGGGTACCATACATATCTTCGTATGATACATGAAAAAAACACTGATAAAAAACTCTCTGTTTGCCCGTACAAGTATAATAATGATGTATTTGTGTAAAGAATAAACTAAAATTATTATATTGAAGGACATCTTCTTCATATGACAAAATCCAAAAACTTCCTCCCATTCTTTCTACTATGATGGTTGACGAAGAATAATCTGAAAACAAAAAAGAAAGAAAAAAACGAGAGGGGTATTGAATTTTATATTTCTCATTAAATAATTTTGAAATTTGTAATCCATCTCAAAAAAGAATCGGTCAATTGATAATAATAGGTATATACTTGCTTAAATTTTGGAAATTTCTCATTAAAGAGCAATAGGTATTTGTGGGATATTAAACAGAATCCTAAGTATTATTTTTACTGAGATTTAAGTTTTAATCGAAATTCGAAAAGAATGAAGATAACCTGAGTCCAACAATTTGCGTTGGTCTTGATGCCAAAGAGTGATGGTGGTCCGTTTTCTCGGACAGCCCGTCGACCGTCGCGTTCAGGCCGTCAACCGCTGCGTTTCGACGATTTTATCTAACCAATGTCTATGAGGCCGTTAGCTGGAGGGTGCCTGGACGTTAAACTGGCAGGTCGTGACTCAGCCGTCCATATCTGTCGAGGTAAGATTAGAGCGGAGTCGCGCAGTTGAGCGACTACTGCTACGGTTAAATATAAGGAAACTAGCTGACCCGGCAAACGTTGTTTTGCCATATAAATAATTTCCTTTTGTATGTTGTATTATGTATGTATCATAAAAAATTGAAATTAAAAATTTTGTCTAAAAAAAAAAAAAAAATTTAGGGGTGGACCCCTACCATTTAGGGGGATGAAAAATATTATAGATGTTGGCCGATTCTCATAGATACCGGATAAGCACAAAAAATTTCATCAAAATCGGTCAAGCCGTTTCGGAGAAGTATGGCAACGAAAACTGTGACACGAGAATTTTATATATTAGAAATAAAAAAATTAGTGAAAAATTCTCATCTTCCTCTTTGTATCCACCGAGCATGAAAAAACTCTTAGGTCCTCTACTAGTCCCAAATTCGTCGATAAAAACAGGAAATTTTTGGGTGTCTTACATTCACACCCTCTGAACAGCAAGAAGAGATTGAAGAAAAATACTATGTGGCATACAGTGGATTTGCTTTGCTTCTCGGGGTGAAAATCCAACATCACCAAAAGTAATGTCGAAGTTATAACTAGTCAAACTTTTTTTTCAGCTGTCCTACTTCCCATTTCATCTGCTGCTTATAAACATAAACATAAATTTATTCATCTCAATTACATAACAGATGATGTCAAGGTATGAAAGTCCAGTACTCCAGTATACACATTATTACCTTATACTGAATATATAGACAGTCAAGTAGCAAGTAGCACCAAAAAGGAACAAAGAGGAACTTGTTCCTCCTTTGTATCATAATCTTCTGTCTTGTCAAAACTGTGAACTCTTATCTCTTGTCGTTCCGAAGCGAAGATATTTATCATATTTAATCAATTTTGGTCGCCACCCTTTTTAGTCAATCACACACCGTACAATCATAATTATGATTATATTGATTATTATCATTATATTTTGGCAATTTGGATTGTGATTATTTGCTCAATTTAGATACTATATGAATTGATGAAGGAATGTGAATAATTGATAATGGCGTTTATTTTCATTTGATAAAAATTATTTGACTTTATTATTGTAATATCGGTTTGTTTCCATATCTAGACTTATTACCTCGATATGGTTGTTTCCATTTGCAGATTTCTTTTCCATAATAAATAAATGAATTTTCTCGTTGTGCTCCAACTGAATATCTTTCAGGAATCAATGAATTTTACTTTTGATTAAATTAACTTTCAGTGTGATTTAATATGTGCAGGATACGACAGCCATTCCTAGATATAGGATCTATTAGGATGAACCAACTGAAATTAAATAAATGCATTGAAAGAGGAGAATTGAATTCATTAGTCGACCCATAAATCATTAATCATTTGCCATATGCCTCTTTTAAAAGTCCCGCTAGGAATAAGCCATAGAGAAAAAAGCTCCCGCCCATAGACATAATAAAAGATGTATTTAAGACATAGACCTAATGAATCAATTTCAAGCGAATAACCTAGTCATCATTGGTAATTACCAACAATAAGCATTCAAGCGCTTCTGGTCATTGTTGGTTATAATCTAATAATAATGTTCTGTGGTTATAATATCGTGACGTCATGAACTAGCCCTTAACGTCATCATCTGGACCGCAGATAACCGGAGATAACCATACTCAAGAGCTGGGTTAAACTTCTGGTTATTGAAGTGAGGTTCAAGCTACATTCACAATCAATTCACGGGCCGAAGTGCACTTCGGCACGGAAGCTTAGCAGATGGCGTTCTCCGTTACCATTCACAATGAAATTCAAGACCACAGATTACAGAGTAGAAGTTCAAGACCAAATTTCTTGCAAGTCGCAAACTATCACTTCGTCAAGGAATTTCGTGCCGGCTATAGATGATGCTGATGCTTATGTTTTGATCAGTTACATTTTTGATTCATTTGAGTATATGGTTCCAAGATTATTGCGAATGGTAAATTTCGTGCCGAAGTGCACTTCGGCCCGCGAATTGATTGTGAATGCAGCTTAAAAGTTGTGAAGGGCCATAACCAAGGGCAAAACCAACAATAACCGCGGTTATTACCAAAGATATTAATAATAACATGCAAAAAACACAATACTCGACCAAAACAGCATGCGAACCAATGGAGTGAAAACAAAGAGTAACAAAAAAAGTAACAACAAAGAGTTGTTGTGTGTTGTGTGCGTAGGTAGATGTCCTCTATCTACGGTTGTGTGTTGATGAAAAGCTTGTGTGCACCACGGCAACGAACGCTTAGCCTACTCTGTGTGCTTAGCTGATTTTGACAAATCGTTAGAGTTCAATGTTCACCATAGAACCAAAGATAGAACATAGAACATGATACATAACCAAGAATCTTCCTGCCATGGATGATTCTACTTATTTTAGGAAAGAAGGAAGAAAAGTTGGAATGAAGCAGCATATTTTCCTTTATTATTATGCTTAAATTGCTCACCTCTTCTTTTGTATAAACAGTAGTATCGATCTATAATTTTTTTTTCCCGAAGTGATAAAATCTTTTCTATATCATTATTGTAATAATGATAATATGATGCTCTTTTTTTTGTCTCGCGATCGTTTTTATTTTCAGGTTAAATTTTGGAATAAACATATCAAGTTGAAATTTACTGCATTTGTCTGAATTTCATATGAAAAGGGCTTCATAAATTGAGTATCTATGTGGTTCCAAAATTGTTAGGACGGAAGACTAGATTTTTTTCGTAAACTATTTTCAAAAAAATTGAATTCAGCTTTTTTATATGTCATTGATTTGACAATTTCATTTCAAAAATAAAAAATAAAGCTTCTTTTTGAAAGTCCCAATTTTGTAGAGCTTGCGCATTTACCGCTGAAGTTTATTATTCCACTTCCTCTCTGTTTTTCGTGAAGGCAACTTCACGTCGGTGATTGTATCCACAATTCGGCATTTTGTGGTTAGTTAGTGCAACTAGTTTTACGGTAAATAGTACAGTAACTTAAACAAAAATGACCGAACAAAGGTGAGTGTAAACTATCCTTACACAATTTACGTCTTTATAGGTTCCCAACATAATTTCCTTGTCGAAAACATCCATTTATATTTGTGATTCATGATGCGGCCATGTTGTATTAAGTTTTATCGATTCTAGAAATTTCCTTTTAATTTCATGAGCTAAATAGGATTTCTTCCTTCCATCCCTTTGAATCAAAATTAATTTGAATAAAAATAATGCTTAACATTCCTCTCATGCCTTTCAAATTTCAGTTTACCACCACCAGTAATGTGGGCGCAAAGAACGGCCGTAGTATTTTTAACAATCAATTTAGAAGATGTAAAAGACCCTGAAATAAAGTGAGTATATATTTTATATTTGTATTTTGAATAGTAGGCTTTAATCCAAAAAAATTGTTGCTTAGAGGTTATATTATTACTCCAAGATCGATTGCTTGATATATCCTTATCAAGAATTGTCCTGAAATTGCTAGTTGTTATAAGTTACGTGAAAAGTGATGTCGGTAGAGTAATTATATTTTCTATGTAAATTTTTAAATAAATCAGTTAACTGTTTTTTATCGCCAACATTTTGGTATTAACATTATAGCTTTGTTCGTAGAGGGGTTTGCAACGGTTGTGAACTGTACAGAGCAAGCGCAATTCCATTTTAGGGTAGCGAAAATCCATTTGCGCTTACTCTGTACAGTTCACAACCGTTGTGAACCACTCTACGAACAAGCCTATTAATTATATCATTTTGTTATTTGCTTGCCAAATATTTCATTCAGATGCTCAAAATATTGACGAAGGTTGTACGAGGATTGCATAAATGTGATTTTTCAATTTCAGATTTGAAAAGGACTCGGTATATTTCAAAGGTACTGGTGGTGTAGAGAAAAAGACTTATGAAGTTACAATCCCTTTATACAAAGAAATTGACCCAGAAAAAAGTAAAAGTTTTCAAAGAGGTAGATGTATTGAAATACTCCTTGTGAAAGCTAATGGTGATGAACCATATTGGCCATCACTAACCAAAGACAAAAAGAAATTCCATTGGTTGAAATGTGATTTCAACAAATGGCATGATGAGGACGATTCAGGTGATGAAGGCTTAGGTGGTATGGGTGGCGGAGGCGATTTTGATGAAATAATGAAACAAATGGGAGGTTTAGGTGGTAAGGATCTATCATAATCAAAATTTATTAAGAACAAGTAATATTCGTTTTCATGTGCAGGCAAAAATAGAAATACAGAGTATATTGAATGTAATATATTATATAATATACACAAAGTGTAGCACTGGGAGTCTTAGATCTAATAATATATGGACTGGCCTTTAGTGACATCCCTTCATTCCGAAGAGGGAGATGGACATTATGTTCGAAGAAGTGTAAACATTGATCTTTTTCAACATAGCCTATTAGCTACCACAGCTTTGATGCTTCTTGAATGTATGAATTGAAGTTCGAAATGCAAAAGCCATGTGAGGGCCAGTCCATCTATTAGGTCTATGCCAGGAGTACCTATTATTAAATCACATTAGGTTCTGAATAACAGAAGGTTCAAAAGATACTGGCAGTTTTTTTAAATATAAACAGTACCGCTTGTTGTTTTGAAACAAAAAATAGTTCCAAAAGTTACCATGCTAATGTCCTGTTGAACCATCAGTAACTGTATGGTTATACCCTCCTTGATTGAAGTCAATAACATGTTATTCCTTGTAGAATATCAAATCTAATCCATTGCCCTGAATTCTAGAAATTCAGGTGTAGATTTTTAACTCACAATTAGATACTTTTAAAAATGGAGGATACAAATATTTTCATAGCTTTTACTGATATGGGTCTTAATTTTTTTCTTAACTATAAATTGAAATGTTCAAAATTCACATTCATTTGCCACATTAACGCTTGTTACCCTGCTATGGAGTTGGGTTACAAATTTTTGAAAACCACTTCATAACACCCCCCCCCCCCCCTATTATCAGTTTTGCGAAAATTTAAATGCACATGGAACAATGATACAAAAATATAATATAATATTCTTGGAATATCCTGAGATCGAGGTGACATGAGAGCAAATTAGGATTGTAGCAGTTTTTTTTTTAACCAAACATCACTGCTACATGTGACCATAGTTTGAATATTTTGTGTCTATTATCAACAGTTTTCACAATGAAAACTGAAAAATATTAAGTTTTTGGTCTGCATATATCTATTACATTTATATTGATATTATATCGAGGGTTTCATGCAGAAGGGTTTATCTTAACATTTTGTGGATGCGCCCTTCTGCCAAGGAACCCTTGATATGTTTCATGCTACAAAAAAGTTAAGCCAAATCGTTGCCAGAAAAGGACTCGCACACATGCATGAATAAAAAAACCAAAAATGACTGATAAGATACTGGTTAAAAACCAGCTAAATTATGTATTTAATTTCTCCAATATTTGTGAAATGACAAGCCCCAGTCATCATAAGAAAAACTAAACTTGTATTAGTTTTTCATGTTCAGGACCTCTCTTTACAGAGACGCCAACTGGTGATCACAAAAACATTGAAAAATATTTTCGACAATGGTCATAGTTTCATGTAGGTACAGGCAAACATAGATAAAAAGTGATACATACTTAATTTGCACTTACACAACCTTTATTTCAGAATATCTGAACAATGCTTTAGGTCTAGAGAACTTTCAACATTCCTCATATTTTTTTGGTCTTGATAGAAATGTGGGTATAATATATACCTACTGTTTGCTTCTGGAAAAATCAACTTATTCCTTTTTTTTTTAATCAAATTTGAGTAGGACAGAATCTAATGTTAACCTGAAAAAAAAACATTAAAAAATCTTCGCATAATCAATCTAATAAAACATATTTGAGGGTGTGCATTGGCTCCTTGGAAGGGAACTTTTGATTCTAGCACTCTTCAACTGGAATTGAAATTTTTTTCCTTATGTTATTGAATTGTCATGAAAGTCCACAGCAGTTTTTCATATTGGTATGAATCATAAATAATACTCTATTCCACATGATTTTGCTCAGTTGGTTCTCGGCTCTGGATTTAATTACCTGATTTAATTGATATCTCTTTCAGGTGCTGGTGGCAAAAAACCTTCCTTTGATGATTTAGATGATGGTGAAGAAGCAGATTCAGATGATGAGCCAATTCCCGATCTTGAATAAATGTTAGATCAATAAAATCAACCTAACGATACAAACTTAAGTTTTGTATTTTACATTATTACTAAGCCAATTTTCCACCTGTTTATGTTACAAATAAAACGTCTTTAGTGGTAGCAATTTTATTTGAACATCTTCAATTTTTCTGAAGTTTGAGTGAAAATTAGAATTTGAAGTTTTGCTACAGTATGTATTTACAAAAAATAGAGTATCAATCAATTATATGTTTTATTTCGTTCACTGTATCAACATATGTGTATCGTATTAAGCTGAGATTTCATTCATAAGCGATAGCGAATATTTTTTAATAACATTTTCAAATTCATCATTATTTGACAGTAACTTCTGGACGACGCTTGCAATATCATCAATCTGAAATAGAAAAAATTAAAGAAATATAAATATTCAATATTTGGGACATATGACTGTGAATCGTCAGTAACTCCAAATAGATCTTTTCAAATTTAATGAAAAGTTATAAAACATATTTTCGTTAATAATCAAAGCTCAAAAGTATAAGAATTTGTACATTTCTGCTTCGTAAACTCCCTGCTAGATGAGTAGGATCCTTTTTCTGCCTCTGATCGATAGGGTATGGTCCATATATAAACTGGGGATATTTTCCTCGAGCTTAGCACACCTAACCATAGCATCCCATAGTTAACTACTATTTCTTCGCCGAGTAGTCAAAGTAGTACAAAGTTTACCACACCAAGTATCCATTACCTGAGCTGTAGTCTGATGTTAATTGGTGTGGTAAAATTTGACGTCATTTATAACTACTCGGCAAAGAAAAAGTAGTTAACTATGGTATGCTATGGTTAGGTGTGATAAGCTCGAGGAAAAATCTCTTTTGATTTCTTTGGTCAGTTCGGTGCAATATCTGTCAGAGTAACCTTACTGACGACTCTGGGCAACCAAATGTGTATACGAATTCTAAAGGCAATAAATATGGACATATATTCAATTCATTTAGAAAGCTCACACTGGTGCCAAAAAAACTGAATTCAAATTGGAAACATTTTTTTAATGTGCAGGCTGTCCCAAATGAAAGGTTAAAGTTAAAAAAAATATTCAATGGTATTAGGGATACAACGATAACCAAAAGTATCGATTCCAGTTAGTAGCGATACTTAGTATATGCATAATTGAATGCTTTTTTTGCAAACAGCAATACACTAGTTGACTTTTTTCAATTAAGCTTTGTATCGAAATGAAATAAGATATTTCGCGAAAGACTCCACGACTCTAGTGCGTGCGGCACTCGCCAAGACCGTCATTTGGACGGCATTATTGTTAAGTATTATGTGATAAAGAACACATCATCACTTAAGCTTTCCTAAAAACAAAAATTTCTGATATTTCGTATTTTTTTACCAACTTTTTCAAATTGAGGATCATAGACATGGACTGAGCAATACCAGCATGAAATAAGCTATTTTATAGAAAGAACGAAGTGATCGCCGGGCCAATACCTGTCTCTTTTCTGTTAACATAGAGGTGAGTGTGGACCAATCAAAAATCTAGAAAAAGACAAATACCAGGCCCGATGCACACAACACACCAGTGTTGACCATAAAGTAAGTCAATGGGTCTGTTCTGTGGTGTTGACTTGCTTGACTTACTTTATGGCCCGATGTTCAGTTTCTCTCTGTCACTTTTTTTGACCGTATTTCATGCACAGATAGAAAGGGAAGGCACGGCACAGTGCATGTATGTCTCTATGGCTGCTTTCCAGTCATGTGCGCGAAACCCCGGGGCTTGACGCACTGGAGCTTCACGCTCTTGCTTTGACAGGAACTCCTAATATTAACTTTAACTGTCAAATTAACCTCGCCTCGCGTACTGGAACGGTCAAAATTCGGAGCGGTACGCTCCCGGGGCGCACCGGGTGAGTCTCAGCTAATGACAGGAAAGTCCCTTATGTCTATGGACATGGAGAGAACTAGTTGTTTCACAATGTATGCTATAGCAGTACCTACATCAAAAGTCTCACGAGATCATCATGATTTTTTGGCAAAATCTTGAATCGACCTTAGGGTAGCGTTCGGAATCATCGCTCGTTGTGCGTCCGACGTCTGAAACGGTTGTTTTATTGGTTGTCGGATCGTTAAGTCCCGTTAAAGTGCGCGTTGGGCAACGTTCGACGTTGATTCCGAACACAACCTAGAATTCTAAGATTATGTGCAAATAAAAGGAAACAGTTCTTTTTGCCGTAGATAAAAATCACGAATATTAGAGGGTTATGCTGTTAATCATCAAAGATGGCGTCTAGTGAAAATATAAATGGAGTATTTCCTTTGGGGCCCGCAACTCTGACGCTTTGGAAACTGATATTGAACGCGTTATTATTGGGGTAGGTCCCAAAATGCACAAAAAAGTGGTTGAAAATTAGACATTCAGAATGACCATCTTGAATAATGACTGTCATTTTGTTAGGCAATAAAAAAATGTTGGAGTTTCTGTCTTAACCGCCCTAGCCAAGTGTTTGGAAACAATTCCCCGGGAGGAGTTGGAACTGCATGTGTATGGACAAAGAGTAGATACTTTTTGGTATGGGCTTCTGCATGACTGGTGGAAAAGATTGATTTCAAGTACGTGAATTAAGGATGCCAGGTGACCTCTGCTCTAATCCGCTTTCTGAGGGAATGCAGGGCTTTGCTTCTGATAACTGTAATGCCCACGAATACCAACGTGGTCTACTCCAGATAGATCAAAATTGACTTCACTAGCCCCGATGTGCCTTAAGTAATTTTCAAAGACTTTATATAAAATGAAATGACGCATATAAATGTTGTAAAGCATACAATTATGCTATTTTGCATTGGATAGGACCCAGTGCATACACCCAAAGACCAATTTTTCAACAAAGTGTTTCACCACACAAAGCTACCCCCAGTGGACAACTCCCATAGCGCAGCGCCAGTGGACAACTCCTATAGCGCAGCGCCAGCCGCCTGTTTTGTAAGCGCGCGAAAACACTTTCATTGACACCCGAATGGGAAGCTCTAAGAATTCTGAAATATTTTCCCTTGGATTGTTTTTCGCTTGAATATGATATACATGTATTGTTTTTCATTACCAAAATCACAAGAACATTCTTACCGGAATCCTGATTTGGGTAGTGGAATCTCTTTCTCTCAAAATAACAGTGTGTGGTACTTTGGCAGTATCAGAATCAACGAGTATGCTGTAGGGTATTGCAATTTGATCTGTTTTGAGAAACAATTTTTCCAAAGAGATATCTCTGTGCTCTACTTTGTGAGAAATATCCAGTTTACTCAAAGAAGATGCTGCAAAATTGTGTTATTAGTAATTATATTATATAAAATATGTATTATTGGAACTTACTTATAGATTCAATGTACTCATGTGATTCAGATTCTTTACGAGTGGATAAAATGCTACATTTAATTGGCACAATACTTGTAGGAAGTGACAAGTAGTGGTTTTGCTCTTTATCATGTACTTTAAAATTTTGTTCCAATATGGAATACATCAATCTTTCAACACCTACAAAATATCATTAAAACTTTGATTAACAACAGATTTCTTTATGCAGAGTGTCTCAATGAAAATGAGCCATATTATATTTCTCATAGTATAATAGAGGATGCCAATCGTCAACGGAGCCCTTCGATCCCTTTCGATTTTATTTTGGAAAAACGAAGTTCAAGAACAAAATCCACTCAAACTACTGCGAAGAGAAAATGTTATACTTAAAAGGTGTGAATTCAGTTTTTCCATTAACTCAGTGGCAGCTCGTGATCTAGTTCACTAGGGAGCTACTTTTAGAATAATAATAAAAATATGAAATTTTAAAACCAGTTTTCCGCAAAATTTGATGCAATTTATAACTCTTTTTAAAACATACCTGTTATTATCTACTTGCTCGTTGTGCTTAATAATATAATATTATTCCGATAAGCTGAATCTAATTGAGCAGCGATATTAGTCGTAACCAGAAAAGCTAATTCTGTCGAACAATTTACATGCTTGGCAGATAGCTCATGCTTCTTAATTTTTTCATTAAGGTGCTTCAAATCTCTAAATCCTGCCCTTGCCCATACGTTATCACTTGTTATACACTTGTCTTGAGAATCGTCTTGCGTAAGAAGTTTTTGGAGTTTTATCTGCCTGGGTTAAATTTAAATCGGTCTACCCAGCAGTTTAATACGGCTTTTTTCCGCCAGCGAAAGCCTCGCGAATCAGTTTTCGAAATATTTGGAACACTATTGTCCGCCATGATTTCAAAACGTGAACAAATACGAACACACGCTAGGTTGTCTATACGCTAGCAGGCAGCGGCTAGACTGAAGCGGATAGGGGCGACTTTTATCGTAGCCCTTTTACTTTTTAAAACGACCGACACGAAGAGTTGCGGCTGGAGCCGAATGACTGTCCGAATGCAAGAATTCGGGGCTATACGATTCATCGCCCATGCTGGGACGAACTGCTAGATTATGATTGAAATAAACAAAACTGCAGGAGTCGCATGAAAGTTTTACATTAATAAATTATATAAATAACCGTGGAATGTAATATTTTCATTGAAAATCGTATGGGGAGGTAAATAGCATAAAAGGTTTGATTTCTTGTATGGGGGGCTGTAGCCCTATAGCCCTCAAAGACCAGCCGCCACTGCATTAACTCGAAGTAATTGTATATCCTTGCCATAGAAGAACGTTTGTACCTTTAAATTTTTATTAACTACAACAGAATATACATATAATAACCAGTCATGAAGAACACTCTTGTTTGAACAATGAAGCTTTTTGATCGCCCATAATAATTGTGTTTCACTATTCCGGCAAATTACAATAATTCAAAACTTTAATAAACGTTTCGAAATTAGCATAATGACATTTTTGGTATTTTTCAAAATCGGCCTTTCTCTTATCGCTTTTGCAATATTCCCTAGGTCAGTTCTTTCTAATTTTCATTCCCACTCTGCCTCAATTTAATATCTTTCGATAAATAATGAGGGCAATTAGGAAACTGCATTGGAACAGCATCTAATTTAAGCCTTGGGATTTTTATCGAAAATCGTTAAAATCTGACCTTACTATATTTTCTTCTGAAAAATGCAACTCACAGACTCTGCTATGTACAGATGGGGTAAAATATTTCCTAAAAATAGCTTATATCCGTTTGCCCTTTTGGGATCTGTAGGAAAACGAAATTCATGCACTCCATTTTTGTAGTTTCCCCTACAACCCGGAACACAACAGGAGTACGGCATTATGAATTATATCATAATACAAACAATAATGTAGACTTTTCATTATTTATTAACTGAATTATTCGCAAAAGCTTTGAACTTTCACAGTAAAGCGATCTATTCAACAGCTGAGCTAACTAGTTGAGATTTCATTCAGACACAGCAAACTGAGATGTCTACGAACGTCAGGCCATTTTTTGGGGGTTTCTTGCATAGACCAGAACACCTGGCGGCGGCGATCTTCGATGTAAGTAAAATTACAATATCTCCACTTTAAACGACTGTTGACTACCTCTGTTCGGTTAATCTGTGGACTGACTATTTTATTCTCAAATAATATATGATAAGTAAGTACTAAATGCATTTTTAACCATTACAAAACACTTGCACCATCATAATTATGGCGGCAGCTTATGCGGAGTGCTGACGAACAGCGTTTAACTTTTATTAAAGAAAGTAGCGGTCTGACCACTCTCTTCAGTTTTTTTCGTACTATAAACTTATTCTTTGACAATTTTCAATTAGTACGAAACACTCGTAGAGCATGTTTTAATTTTTACCCACAAAAAGCGCATCGCCGCCAGTTGTTCCACTACTTGACTTTGCAAATGGGTGCTGATTCATGTACACTCTCAATAATATATCATATTTAATTGCCATTGACGTCATTGACGACTCTTTCTGGGTGGTGTTTTTTATTGCAAACTAAACCAGTCTACCTGAATTTTTATACAAAACATATCTGTTTCACAAAAAAAAATGGCAAGGATGATTCTGGTTGAAAATTCTTGGAGCAGCCCACGTGAATAATTACCACTTCAAGATTTGTCGCCAAGATGTTCAATTATCAAATCAATATTAACGAGGATTCAAAATAAAACTTAGCGGAAGCGAATGAGAAAACAAAGTTTTTCTTGTTGACAGAAGTCAGAAATCATAAGGTGAAAATTTGCATGGAAATCTCAGATGTTTAATAAATGTGTTTAGGAGGGTCTACAACGTTTTAGTGGCCAATTCAAAAAGCGAAAAGATATATCTTATGACAGAAACCACTAATTTATATGAGGTTCACATTTTTTTTAATTAAATTCAATCAGTTCGTGATCTCCGAAAGCCAAAAATATTTTTATTCGTCAAACGGAATAAAAAATAGGAAAATTCATTCATGTTATTCACATTCCGAGGTGAAATGATTTTTTCAATGAATTTTCACATAAAACAATTTCTCGAAAAGTCTCGCCATTGGCTACAATGCGAAACCTGCTGAAATTGAAAAAAGACGTTCGTAAAGTGCTGCCATCTTTTCAACGGAAGTGTATAATATAGTACTATTCGCAACTTCTACTGCTCGTTCAAGTTTTCTGGCAACACTCCACATTCTGGTAATCTTTCCCCCTCCGGCATATACGGACGGCGAGCAAGTCCGTGATATAAACTCCTCCTAACACCAGAGACCTAACAAAATATAATTTAAATTTCCGAATCCGCTTTTTCTGATGTAGGTCTGTTCATATGATTTTTCAGAAGAGAAAATGCCAAAGCACTGACCGAGAAACTCTAGTCGGAATGGTCAACAAAGCCTCAGTTCAACAGGGTGGAGGCACCTCACTTAGAAGAAGAATGAGATATGGCTCGACCACTGCTCCCTATTAAAATCTTGGGGGTGTAGCGCCCTCTGGTAGAGATTGCAATTTTAAGACTTTCGTGCACCGCAAATTGTCTCCTCATACGAACATAAATATTCTTATTGGTTAATTAGAACGTATAACATGAAATTTCGATAATCCATTATTACAATATGAGAAATATCGTGGTTGGCCCCTATTCATTAAGACGCCCTATATATCAATTAGAATATAAATTTCATAGTGGAATTTACCATGGGGAAATTTTTGAAAAAAAATCTGAATATAGTTACTAACCAAAGGAAAGACTAATAACACTAGGAATGAATTCCTCGACATGTTTAATTTGTTGATACTTCTTCACTTCAACCATGTCCTTTTCCAAAGTGAATTTTTTGCCATCTATATCTAGAATGTATTTTCTGAAAGAATTTTTTTTTATTTTGAGAAGAGAAAAGTATTACAATATATTACCCCTCATCATTCATTTTCTTGTCAAGATCTTCAATTTCTTCAAGCTGCATCTTTTCAAAGGCTTTTGGAATAAATGCTGCATCCTTCTTGAATGTTTTTCCTATTTTACCTTTGTTTGGAACAGCTTCCGTTACACTAACTTCTTTTGGAGAGGTCAATCTCCTTTCTGCACTCAATTTTACACTCGTAGCTTTACTGTGCTGGGTAAGATCATAATTGGATCTATCTGTGCAGGCTACACATTCAATCCAACCCTGGAAGTGGAATAATAATTATTTCGGGATGGACAATTACATGTCACCTATTTCAATAGGACCGTGAAAGCATGGGTAGGTTCTATCAAATAATACAGGGCGAGTCTTTTACTGCTCATACAAATATTTTATCAGTAGACCCTTGAAGACAGAAGAAACACTCATTTCATTTACCATTTTTTTCGAATCGGCCCGGTTTAAAAGATACAGGCTGTTGGAAAACCATAAAAAATGATATTTTTAGTTCTATCTCACAGACGGTTCATCCAATGAAATTGATTTTGGAATAAAGTTTTTCATTTATTTGATGAATCTTTTTCGAACACAAGATATCTCCTAGTTTCCTCATTATGACCATTACGTACCATAAAAATACCAAACATTCAAGAAACCCAACTATTGAAACTAAGTTGGACGCTATCTAATGAATATTTGAACGTTTTTAAAAATAAAATTATTTTTCATATTTTCCCGCCGTTTTCGAGTAATTTTATGTTCAAAAATTAGAAGTATCTGTGAGATTTGAAAAATTGGATACTTTGGCTGAATACAACCCTGTTTAAAAAATCCACAGATGTGTAGGTCACAGATCTAGCTAGATAATTTTGTTTTCACACAGGTGGCACAGCTCATTATGAAAACTCAAAATGGCTATTTCTTTTTATCAGGACCGAATCGAAAAAAATTGTATAGGAAAAAAGTGTTCCTTTTCACTCAAGAAGGTACTGTTGAAATATTTGTACGAGTCGAAGACTCACCCTGTATATTCCCAGGGGCAAAACAATTAACGCTGTTTCGTTTTCGTCAATAGCTTTTCAATTACGAACAAGATTCAACAACAAACAAATATTCTTCGTAACTAGGGACAAATGGGTTATCATTTTGTCCGTAATTTTCGAGTAGAAAATGTCCTCAACTTGGAATAATCTTCATTATACTGGTTCCTCAATGAGATGTTCAAGACTATCTATAATAATATAAAGGAATAATACCGTGAACAGTGCAAAAGAATGAGGGCTACCGCGTGTGAATTCGCCGCTAGATGTGCTAGTGTAGCGTGAGGTCCACATCATAGACTAGACTATATGATTAATATTAGGTTGGTCTCCATATATCTATAATACTTTTATTGATATTACGTGTTTTACGCTATAAAAGAAGTGAAGTAAATTATTGTCAGAAAGGGACTCATGCGCGAACTAAAAATACAAAAATGACGGACAAGATATTAATTAGTAACCAAATATTTCTATATTCAATTTCTCCAATATTATGATCCGTGAAATGACAATCCCCGTCATCGTAGATAAACAAATCTTAGTTTGTCCATGTTCAGGACCTCACTCTACAAAGATGCCAACTGGTGAGCAGAAAAAATTGTGCATGGTGAAGGTGATATTGTTGCTAACTTAAGTGTATATTGGGGTTTGTCAGTATGGCCTGTTCAATGATAAAAATCGAGATCAAATGTTGAAATAAGTATATCAAGGCGTATATTGGACAACCTCAATTCATGGCGGTTTATTGTCATCATTGAGTATTAAACCCCTCAATACTCAAAGCTATCATGTTAGATTACCTTGACAACGATACTTGTTTCGCTATCACAATTGCCTCTTCAGGTGGGTGAAGGTATACTCTTACCTTACAACATAAATGTAATCCGTTTTTAGTTCAATTTTCGGCCACATCAATTTAATAAGAATTATAAGTTACTTATACTTATATTCATTTTTTTACATTGGTGTCTGACAGGGGATAAAACTCATCAAAATGAACTAAATTAAAAGAAGTCGCCAAAGGTTGAACATCGACAGCGATTAATTCTCATTCCCGGTCAAAAATAGGAACATTCATATTCCAAACTGAACGAAACCATAAGCTGGATCCGAACCGTCTCTATACGTCTGTGTTTGAACCGATTTATGGTGGCATTCTGTTTTCCATCCGTAAGTTACGAATCTGTAGCGTACGATCGCAGTAAATGTCCGATTCACAGATACGTAAATAATGCAATTCTAGAAATGTTCCTGTAACTATCTTATTTACAGTGTTACTTTTGAACTACTTATCGTAAATAGTTACGGATTTCTGTGAGCTACAGTACACTAAAAAACGTCCAGAATTGCATAAAAGCAGAATACCAGCCTTACGGAAGTTTTCAATAAACCTATCTATCCATTGTTTCAGTTACTGAAGATAAAAAAAACCATCTGATTTCGTTATCTATCTTATATTTTAGAATGGTTTCCAATCGTCAGTAAATTAAACGATGGATAGATAGGTTTATTGAAAACGGCTATAAATCTTTGCTGGTACTCGGCGGAATTCTTGCGAATCTTGTTAAAAACCAAAAATGGAAAATCTTACCTTGAAAATACAATTGTTGATTAAGACAGCCGAAAGGTACAACGAGAACAAATGATAAATACGTTTTCAATAAAAGTTTTTGCGACTATTTATGATATTGACAAGAGTTTTTGAACTATTCTATGGTTTGAGAAATATATTGGATGAATTTTTTTCCCACTTACATAACTAGTGAGGCATTCTGCAACCCAGCAATCAGTTGCATAATGAGCTCGTTCATTGTCCATGTGTTGTCTGAACCTCAATCTCTCAGGAATTATTCCACATTTGACGAGGAATATTTGGGTTCGTGCCATAAAGTATCCAATAGTACCATTAGCAACTAAACCCTTCAACAAGAAAATTTTCATGATTATATTAACCATTTCAATTCCAATTTTTACATACCTCTTCGACTGCTTCTGCAATTTTTTTACTTTCAGCAGGTTTTCCTTGTTTTTGATGAGTAATAGGATAAACTATTATTTCAGTGTTCTTGATAGAATCAAACTTCGGATGTTCTTTTTCTATAGGGTCCATAAAATGTACAATTTCTGCAGTTGTGAATTCTTTAACCCTCAGAATCTCCGATTTCGGAGATATTTCATTACGGAATACTTTGCCTGAAATTAATTGTATTTTATGCAGAATGACAAAAACAAAAGCTAATATGTGTGCGTGAAGTTGTTCCAGCACTTTTCGAAATTCGATTTTATTTTTGTGCTGAATCTGCTAGGTTTGTGATGTATTGGATCATTGTAAAATTGCATACGGTTTTAAGATATTCCACAAAATCTGTCATACGGACCAGGACAGCATTCTTTTAAAATACGGGTTTTAACGGCTTAAATAGATGTGCTATGCATGCACTGAGTGCTGCCGTTCGAATTTCTGCGTACGCCCTTTAAATTTCCTGGAATATCGAAATTGAAGAAAAAAGTCAGCTCTGCAGTTACATATGCATTTTCGGTAGAATTCATTGTCCAGTTGCAAACCCAAGAATCTCTGCCGTATTCTTGCGAGAATTTTGTTACAAACGGGCTTAAAACATGAGTGGATGAATTTGGTTCGTAAATATTTTTCAACTTTTCTTTCAGATGGTGGAAATGTCAAAAATGCTAATGATTCGAGATAATGGAGAAGTTATAATCTGACAATAAAAATGGCCATAAAGGTCTCAAAAATAAGTTTTTTTTCGAATTATCTCCTCTCCTGGGCTTCAAATTTTGTTTGCATTCTTGGTGGAAGTTGCAGAGCATAACATTTTCTTAAATTTCGCCCGATTCATTTTTTTCCGTTCGAACGTTTCTGAGATTTATATTAATGTACCATTAGACTGGGATTCTACATTGACCTTGCCCTTTCACATGTATGGCTAAGCTCCCCGCCCTCATCACCCTCTAGCTCGAAAACGGTTGAGAGCATGCAAAATTGATTCAGACAAAAGTTGTATAGAATTTTATTATCTACATCTTTCATAATGAATAGAAAAACGATTAGAGGGGCAGAAATAGAGATATTCAAAACATTTCGAACTATTCCGTACGATCATCCCCACCACGCAAACCGTCAGTTTGCGTGTATACATTTTCTTAATCTGAAACGGTCGAGTATGTAGACCTACGATTTTTTTTTTACATCTTTGGCAACGTGCAGTTGCTTTCCGAACCGCTTAACGTGCATACATCATAAAACCTTTTTTTCTTTCTCCGCTGTAAACGCCTGTACTGTATGTTATCTAAAATTCCTGATTTTTCTACTATTCAAATGAGGACATAATATGAAACAAACAGTTTAAGATTATTAAAACTAAACGAGTTTATTGAATCATACCTATCAAAATGTATTATTTCAACTTCGGCGAAGATAATGTAAATATAGCTAACTACGAAATTATGGCATTTAGGTATAGAGAACATTAAATGAGAAGTTTTCAGTATTCCTTATATCTGACAATATTGTAAAAACCACTATAATTTTTAAAAATAGTTCGATCCGTTTCCGAAATAATTGAAACGTTCCATACTTAAAACTTACACGGTATTAATCTATGTTACAGCATTTTTAACAAAAAAATATTTGTTTGAGAGAAAATGAATTAATTCTATAAATTTTCAACCGCTGTATGTTTTCAACAAGAAAAAAAAGTGCTGGGACAAAGATTTTTCAATTTCCAATTTCTCAGAAAAATCCAAAGAATTTTCATGCAAATATTCACGGCACAAGTCAGCACAAATTTTTCCACATTTTTGACAAGAAGAAACAAAAGTGCTGGACTAGCTTTTTCCTCATTTTCGAAATTCGTGGAAATTACCGACACAACTCAATAGATAATTGACACAATTTATTTAAGCCGTTAAAACTGCATTTCTGGAAAAATGTTGGTCTGAACTATTTTATATATTTTGTGAAATACCTTGATAACCATAAGGAATAAAGAAAAAATTTCAAATCCTTACTCTGTTCCCTAGAATATTATTCATTGCTTGACAAATTCTTACCTATCTGAGCTGCAGCAAATGGAAGTTTTCCTTGATTGAATTCTAATAATCTCTTGAAATTTACAAAGATACCTTGAGCTGTTTCCGGACGTAAAAATCTAAAACACTCATTAACGTACACTCAATGTTGATTAGCTTGAATTTCGGGTATTACCCTTTAATCAATCCAGATGGTCCAATCTGAGTTGCAAACATCAGATTAGTTTCGACCGGTTCAGAGAGCTGGTTGCCAGTTGAGGGACTCCTGATGTCGAGTTTTTTCAAGATATTGGCTATCTCTTCTCTGTTCATACCTCGGATCTACAGCAAAATATATAGATGTGTAAAAAACATTTATAGTGAATTAAGGAGAATATACCTTGCGAATGATATCTTCATATTCAGTTTTAGTTTCTGATGATGTTTTTTCATTCAGACAAAGTTGTTCAAGACTTTGTTTCACCAAATGGTCCACTCTGAAGTATTCGTCGTTCCCTAAATCTTGTACCATCACATCGTTGAATTCATCCACGTGACCAGATGCTCTGAAATCAATGATGGGTATTTATTTTCTTCAAAAATTTCTCTGAAGATATTCTGAAGATTCTCTGCAAATATTTACTCACTTGAGTACTGGCTCGAGTGTTAATATAGATGAATCGATTTCTAGCATCTGTTCTTCCATAACAAAATGATTCTTCCAATTTTCTAGCAAATTAGATTTTATGCCACAACCCATAGGCCCAAAGTCATATTTGCCATTGAAAACATCATATATCTCAAACGATGGATTATAAAAGAATCTCTGTTTTAACAAATCATCCAATTTATTTTTATCCATTGAATTGTTTGATGCAGAACTGGCAAATTTCGGTACATTATCGGGTTTAGATTCAATCAAATTTTTATCTACTGTGACTTCGAACGCTTGAGGTCCATTTGAGTACATCTTAACAACATTTTCCCAATTATCTTTGTTGAATGATAAGTTGTGAACAACAGTAGCTACTTCGTCAAGCTAAAATTTCGAGAAAATTTATCAAATGATGTTTGTTTTACTCTTTTTATCTAAATTTCCCACCAATATTCGTATCTGATTCATAGAATCTCTTTCCCTCAATGTTACAGAATGTGGTTCTTTGAGTGTATCGAAATCAATTGTTATGCCGTAAGGAATAGCAATTTCATCTGTCCTAGCATATCTTCGTCCTATAGATCCAGAACTGTCATCTACCTTGTGCGAGACATTAACTTTTGTGAGAGCAGCAGCTAAACATTAAATTAAAATCAACATAGAATTTTTCAAATATTGTTACAGCTTACATAACAATTTAATGAACGGTTCGAATTCATCGTTTCGACTCAATGGTAGAACACTGCATTTCACTGGAGCCACAATAGCTGGCAATGCGAAATAAGTACGTTGTTCATCGTTTTCGCGCATTTTGAAGTTGTGTTCAAATATCGCATACATAATTCTTCCAATTCCTGAAAATCAAAATAATTTTATTATTGGTGGCGGGGATTTTTTATCGTAGAACAAAAAAAAATGTTGTTGATCAACTTCGCCCACCATCCAACTCAAACCCTCAGTAGTTTAAATCAAATTTTCCAGACAAAAACAGCAATTTTCCTGCATTTGTTTGGATTTGCTTTGCACAAGCAATTCAAAGGGTGGATCGTTAGATGGTTGGAAATGTGCGCTTTCGGTCAATACCATTCACTTCGTGGTCTCTGATACAACATCCCAGTGTATCTGCTACCGGCCAAACCCGATTTCACGCGAAATTATGTTTAATTATTAATCGAGTAAATGATATTGTTGAGATAAATTCACCAGAATAAAGCGAAACCAAATTCTTACTCATACAGAATCCCCGACAATAAATATGTAGAATGAGATTAGTTTAATCGACAATATTAGTGCTGGCAAAATGAAATAAGGATGATAGAAAACAATTAAGAACAAAATTCCGTATCAACAGTTTCTGGAACCGATTTACCTACTTATAGCAAATAAATGGTTGAATGGATGGACACCCCTTATTATTTCCACATAAACAACTCTGCAAAATTATTCAATACCACTTGTAATCTGACTCAATGAATGTAATACTTTGCGTACGTTGAAAGAAATATTTATTGGATGTGCTAGTAACTTTTTCTGAGAAATTGCTTTTTTCTTACAAACTTACAATATATAGGTTAGGTTAGAAATTGCTTTTTTCTTACAAACTTACGATATATAGGTTAATGGCATAAATATTCACACGGAAACATGAATTGATTCAGGGAAAGAACACCAACATGCAAAATTTCACAGCCCATTTGGGTACGAATTTTTCTAAACGCGAGTTATCTGTAGCAACAAGTATTCAGTGAGGAGTAGCGTTGGATCATATGTATATGACCAATCATCTGAAAGTGACTTCATTTCTTTGAATCGGGTTGTTTCTCTTGGTAAATTGATAGGTACTCAATGACATAAAATTTGTATGACATCAGTTGGAGTATTTATTGGAGGAATGATATGCAATGCGGTGAAGAAATACCTAATTGAATTGAACGTTATCAAACTCCATGTAATATCATAATTTTAATATTGAGAAAGAATTGAATAAATTTAGTCAGATATAATGTACTACTCACCAAATGAAGGTTCTATAACACTTGGAGTAAATTCAATAATATCTCTGAACGGTTGATTTCTTACGGCTGTTAATTTCACTTTGGTGGCAGCAGTGTGTTGAGTGAGATCATATGCGGATCTATCAGCACAACCAACACATTCAATCCATCCCTTAAAATGACAATAAATATGAAAATCAATGATATTATAAATCTAAAACACTGTGCGAATGACTATTATAACCATATGAAATTATTCAAATCTGCTTACATAACTTGTCAGACATTCAGCATCCCAGCAATCACATGCATAATGAGCCATTTCATTATTCATATGTTGTCTAAACCGCAATCTTTTTGGATCTACACCACATCTGATGAGGAATGCTTGTATTCTGGCCATGAAGTAACCGAGTGTACTATTGGCTACCAAACCCTAAAAAAGTTGTATTCGGAAGAAAATTTCCACTATTAAGCACAAGAAAAAAATTAGGCCTCACTAACTTATGGAAACATACATATGGAAATATGTACAAGTCAAGAATTAAAACATATATAAAACTCAAGAAATAATTAAGTTGATTTATTGTCTGCCAATAATAATTCACGAAAATTATTGAATTCTGAAAAAGTTATTACCCTCAGTACCCCCTGTAGATGCGCCCCTAGTTGTTCCGTTTCGTATTCTCATGTTTTTTTTTTGTAAAATTTTGAAACGAATCGATTACAAAACTTGTCTGCCACTGGGAACAGCTATCTAAGTTCTTTATGAATTTTCTCGAAAAAAAAAAAAAAAAACAATGTCCTACTCCGAAAGCCCTCATATGAGTCATATGCACATTTTGCACAGAATCGGACCATGTTCTGAAAAGTGGTCCGCCATCTTGAAGCCGCGATTTTCAATTCATCTTCGTACAATGCCTTCTAAGAAGCTGGATTAATTTGTTTATCAGGCCAAGAGTGAGAATTCGAGAACATATTCAACAGCTTAGCTAGTTGGAAAATGTTGAATAGGCTAATGCGAGGCTGGTGATACGAATGAATGATACGGTGAATACGATAGTGAATTGTCGGGTATGGAATCAAGAAGGCCGCACACGAGACCTAGAGTTACAAGTGTCAGAAAAACGATCCCATTTCAGGATCGCCGCCTTAGGCCTTTAAATCCTCGGGAACGCTTCACATTCACAGGTTCAACTGCGAACCAATAGTTTGAAGAGCATGGCATGTTTGTAATAAATTCCTTAATACTGGGTGTTCCGTTTTAGTCACTTAGTATTTTTGCTTCCATGGAGAAGTTTATGAACATAACCGGACTATCTACTTTCAGCTTCTTACTAATGTGAAATTCAGGTTAAGGTATTGAGTATGAAGTGTAAAACTTGAAAGCAGCTATGAAATAACTTTTGGAAAGTTCTTGCAGAGTTTAGGTGTCTTCTGTTCAATAGTTTTTAAGATGCAATGTATAAATGAAGTTATCCGACGCGTTGGGAACCTATACCTACTTTGAAAAAAATGTTCTGTTTTCGGAAATTAAAGGGTGTTTACGGATGGCAAAAAAGACATAATTGAATTTGACCACGAATTCATCATCAATGGAGAAATTTCATTTTGGAAAAATAATAACGAACGTGCTCCTAGGAGCAATCGCGAAAAGTCTACTTATAATCAAGGCAAAACTGATAGGAGCTATTCAAAAGTTGCGAAATGTTTCAAAGTCTACCTCATCCACTGCCTTTCCGATAGTTTTCTTCTCGGCAGCTTTACCGTCCATTTGATTGCAGGCGGAATACAAGATCAGTTCAGTGTCTCTGACGGAATTGAACTTGGGGTGTTTCTTGTTTTCAGGATCAACGAAATGTTCGATTTCTGCCATTGTAAATTCCCTTACACGTATCAAACCAGATCTAGGTGATATTTCATTTCTGAATGCATGACCTGAAAATAATTTTTGCATCAATTTTCACTATTCATTCAATATAAATTAAATGTTCAGGGCTTAAAACTATAGTAAAGTTGCTCCTTGTTTAAGCGGGCCACCTAGTTGCAGCCGAAGCAGGTGGTATGGTCAAAGGTTCCTCTTTGGTATGGTACAGGGTACGGCAGATTGGATTGACGAGTTTCGAAGGTCGTAGCGCGGGCTGCGGTGGGGGTAGGTAGGTGGGGTAGGTGCGGAACGGCTTTTTGAGTTCCTTAGGGTCTGTAGCAAAGATTATAGAGCGACTTCACTTTCGGTAGCGCCACCTGGTGTTCAATTGTGTTACTAAGATGCTAAGAATGGTTAAAATATTTATTCGACGGCATTTGGAGAAACATAATTTGACTTTTTTAAGATTTGAAGAAACATGGCCGTTTTGTTTTGTTTCTCTTCCCGCTCGTCGTTTATTTAGCTCATTTTAGTCGTTTATTATTAAAGTTTTTTGTGTATTTTCTTGGGGAAAACTTTAAAAACAAAGAAAAATATCTTTGTTCAAAAGGTCGTATGGAAACTATTGTATGGTGAGAAACTGTGGAAACTGTAGTACAAAAGATTCTCCGAATATAAGTTTTTTGAATTTACCATAAAAATGGGAACGTAAGTATTGAAACTCGTACAATGTGACTCTGATATTGATTGATTTTTATTTTCAGTACTCTGAAGTGAATAGGATTTTCAGTATGTCAAGACATTGACTTGGTGAACTGCAGTAAAAAAGTTTCTCCTGGAATAAGTAGAGTCATTATAGATTCTCTGAGGTTGCATCTCCCAAATACTGAGCAGAAAAAGTAAGTAAGTGGTGGGACAAGCTGAGGATGGTACTTGAGAAACCAACAGGTCGAATTTGGGAATAATTTTTAACTATAAATCTGATTTTCTCAAAACCAAATAAAATGCACTTACTCCTAGGCTCTTACACACCGTTTTGTGAAAAATGAGCCCTCTTCTATATTTTTAATTTGGACTGCTGTTGGGGCAAATGTCTCGCAAACTTTTTGATTCATTAATTAAATGCCTCCCCGCTTCAGAAAGTCAGACATTCAACAATTCAGACACTACAATTTTATACATTAGAATAGATACACGTATTTCAATTCATCAATGAATTTTATCATTTATAGCGGGATATATGTATTATTATGTTGATATGCAATTCATGTTATTAGTGAAGTTATTCGCATTTTTGAGTTGACTTGTTATTCTTACATATCTTTACCGACATACAGATTACACCTATGTAAATTTGTTTTTAATTGTGGTTCTGAGAATTCTGTAACTAATATGTAAAATAATTCTTGAAATATGTTGTACCGAATATTTGTTCATATTAATTTCTGATAAAAATTGTAAAATATCAACTGATTTTATTGACTGAAAAAAAAATTATTGTGTAGAAATAACACCTTTGATATATAACATTCACCATGTTCTGTTGTGTCCTATATTCAGAGCTCAATTATTTATGTACAGGGTGTTTTCAAAGGTGAATTATATTCACCAATTGTACCAATCAAATTTTTCTATATATTTCAAATAAAAAGTATAGCAAATCTAACACAGTATTTCATTAATATTAATTGATTCACAACAATGTGTAGATGAAAAAACAAAAGGCCTATTTTTGTTTTGTCGCTCAGGATGTTTTTTCTGGTTTCGACCAAGTCTATACTCGAATTCAATAAAAGGAATAGAATTGGAATTTCGCGCCCTTTTATTGAGGAATAAAATTCGAATTTCGCGCCCTTCAATTATGAAATAGAAAACTGTTATTTAACAGTTTGACAGTACGATTTCAGCGCCATCTGATTGTCAATTGTGTGCAACACAGGCCAAAACGTAGTCGGTTTTTAGTACTAGCGATATGAGGCTGTTTCCTATCTTCTTAACTCTATAATCTTTGGTCTGTAGTTTTAGCATTGGCGTTGGCACGTTTTACGAAAATAACCGTTCTATGATCGCGGCCACCTTTGCGGAAATCCATGAAAGACCACTCCATCCCTAAAGTACAGTTTGGTGTGCTGTGTTTCAATTCGAAATGCCCTTATTTGGAAGAGGGGGGCAATGTCACCGTCACAATTCCCAGCATCACATTTCGATGTTGGAAACTTTCCTAAAGCCTGAAATGTGCTGAAGAACACGATCCGGGCGAAATCTGGTTCGAGCAAGATAGGGCTACAGCCCACATCTCGAAGTTCATCAGTTGTTTCAAGACAGATGTTTCAGGGGCCACTGATCTCACTGAGTAGGGACGTGGGGGGGCAGCGCGCTTACGTGTTTTCAGAATCTGCGAATTTCTAACCTTAAAGATAAGGGCTTCCACACACCCTCAAGTAGGGAATAACCGAAGAAATCCAGGCCATACCTCTCGCTATATGCCGAAAAGTGATCAAAAACTTCCGAATTCGACTTCATCAGTGTATCGCTGCTGACGGCCGTCATCTTATCGATGTGGTTTTCTAAACTTGGGAAAAAAACTATATTACCAACTGATTAAATAAAACAGTTCTCCTCCAAATTTAACAATTTTTTTAAACTCGTTAATCTGCTCTCTCGCACTCTGTGCAACCATTTGTAGACGATATGTTGGAGGTTAACCCAGAACAATCGGTTACATCTTGGTCAAACTTATAATAATAGGGCCAATTTCATTGAACGATGATTTTGAATTCAGATTAAACGAACGGTTTAACCGCACTTTAAGCCGTAAAAGAATGATATAAACACAAATAAAAATTCGAGAAGAGTATTTTTGTTATTGATGAATGCACTGCTCGAAAATTGAAGTGGATAATTTGCGTACATGTAATAGTTGGGGAGCCCACGATGCTCAATCGGGATTTACTCGAGCGTCGTGAAGACCTAGTAGATTTTGAAGATTAGATGGTAGAAATAAAAGAACGTTCTATGACCTTCTAATCTCTACTCATTTTTTAATTCATCATAAAAGTTGTAGATAATAAAATTCTATACAACTTTTGTCTGAAGAAATTTTACATACTTTTAATCGTTTTCGAACTAGAGGGTGATGAGGGCGATTAGCTTAGCCATATATGCGAAAGAGCAAGGAGGTAGAATCCCAGTCTAATGTACATTTATCGTCCCATATCTTAAAAACGTTTGAATGTAGAAAAAAATTTCTTCCGAAGAAATTATTAAGCTCTACAACTTCTATAATGGATGCAAAAACGCCCAGGTAACGAGATAATTCAAAAACACTGATTTTTGTGACCTTTGTTGTTTCGGCTTGCTGGAACTGTCGGATTATATTCTTTCCGTTAGTCTTGAATCATTAGCTTCAGAACAAGAAAACATATTTATTACGCTTAAATCACACACCACATAACGTGGTGCTTAATCTGACACGTTCGAGTTTTTACAATGTGTTTCTTATACCATTATATCACGGTGTCTTAAACAAAAACCTCCATATAAAATTCTAATTTTTTGTATAGGTACTTTACAGGGTTCAAGGTATCTCCTCTTATATTAATCTGGTATCAATCAAGGTATCTCCTCTTATATTAATCTGATACGCTCGAGTAAATCCCAAATTTCCTCAATACCAATGTATTGAGTCGGCCTTCTAAACAGTAAGTAAGTCTGCTTTAGAGTGACAATATAGTAAATGAACGAAACATTCTACCTGATAAGAGTCTGTAATGGAAGGAACCTTTTTTTAACGTCCTACGACCTTGAAATTAAGGTTTAATATCGTTTGTGGCCATCTCGAGCTCTTCGTAGTGCCCTTCCTCTATTCGGCACTGTGCCAATGAGGTTCTCACTGAGAATTTTTGGAAGCTTTGGCGAGCTGTTGTAATGTCTACGGCGTATTTGCTGTGATATTGCAGACCAGACATGTTCAATACAATTTTGGTGTGGAGAGGCAGCGCGCCACTGCATTCGGTTAAGGACATATATTTCTATACAGTCGTTGACAATTCTGGACCGTTGTTGATGAAGCGGGTGCCCGGCTGATCTTCTTGCCGTCGAATCAAAGCTGCAACCTATTCCGGATTTTTGACCAAAAAATATCCCACCAGTAGCTTGACGGAATGAGCAATTGCGTCATGCAGTTAAGCATATTAGCCGATCTTGTGTAGTAGCTCTTGCTCTTCCACTCTCATGAGTATATGCAGTAGTTTCTCTGTACTATAGCGATTCCACGCTCTACCAACTACTTTGAGAACACCCGAGACGGTTAGCAACTTCTTGTAGGAAGGCTTTTAAACGCATGACAATTAATCCACAATTGATATTATACAACACCAGATGTGCTATCATTATGCACCTACGGACCACAAAGGAAAATAAAGTGTGATGAGGACCATTTCTGTATGTATGTGATACGCAAACATACGCTAATGCCCCTTCCTCCTACTAACCGTCCAGCCCCTTACGAACGCCGGTATTAGTAGGTAGCTCAGGTCAGGTAGTAGACAGCTTGGCCGGCAAACTTGAGTTTCAAAAAATTCAATATTAAAGATATACAGGGTGTTTCATGAGTCGTTGGCCATAGCCTAATGGTGAATGCAGGTCATCCAGGTCTTTCAGAAAACATGCTTGTTTTGTATCCTAAGTCTATTACTATCGGCGATACGGGGTGAATAATGCATATTGGCCTAAATTTGCGATAGCCATAACTCTGGACGGCAAGGTCAGATTTTGATCAACTTTTATGGGTTTGTTCACTTCAGAATGCTGTTTCAAACGGCGCATGAAATATTTTCAGGGCAGTACATACCTTACAGTAATTTCGTTATTGACATGAAAAACAACATCCAATTTTCACTTCGCATGGCACACTTGTCACAAGGGAATAGGAGCCGGACGAATTCATATTTTATGTCATTTTTTCGAAATGCGGTTCTGTTTTTATTCTTCGGTGATAGTAGTTATTGTCAAAGGACAATAACTACTAGATTACTATCACGACAAAGGTCGTGATTCTGAATTACTTCAAATTCTGTTCAATTCTTCTTCATCTTAAACCCCCAGCACATACTGCGTGTTCGTAAAAAATTGTTTGAAAGTATGCAAGGTCGAGCTGTGAATTTTTTTTAAATTACATATTGAATTTACATACATATGATGTAAAACTATCTTGGAAAATATAATCCGTAAGTATATTTGCTTCATAGAACACATAAAATTTATTCTTCAACAATGAAAATTTACTATCATAAGTGATGTTCAAAATGGAGTTCTTCCATCTCTTCCTAGCTCTTGAAATCAGATTATTTATTGCTCTTCTCATCATATCGGGATTTTGTTTAACTTCTGCACAGGCTTCTTCTATCCTCTGCCGCAAATGCTCCCGTGAATTTAGAAGTGTCTGTCACTTTTTCACGCACACTCAGTAGGAACTGAGGGTTTAAAATGAAACAGAGCTGAACAGAATTTTGAAAATTTTTAATTCTCGACCGAAGACAATGAATAATATCACCAAAGAAATAATAACAGGACCGTATTTCGAAAAAATGATATAAAATATTAATTCGTCCGGTTCGAATTCTTTTGTGACAAGTGTGCCATGCAAAGTGAAAACTGAATTCCTTAAAATGGGTTATGTAGTTTTTTATGGTAATAACGAAATTTCTGTAAGGGAAGTGAGAAATATAGATTTTGGAGCTTGAGTGAAAAATCAGGATATTCTGAGTATTGCCCTGAAAATATTAATATTTCATAAACCGTTTGGAAGAGCTTTCTGAAGTGAACAAACCCATAAAGTTTGATCGAAATTGGACCTTGCATTCCAGAGTTACGGCTTTCGCAAATTTAGGCTAATATTCAAGAATCACCGCGTATCTCCGAAACTAATAGCCTTATGATACAAAACAAGCAAGTTTTCTGAAAGGCCTGGATGACCTGCATTCACCATTGTGCTATGGCCAACGACTCATGAAACACCCTGTATATATTAATTTTCATGAAGGATTATTTTCTTCCAGTGAAGTGATATATATAAATAGACAAATGTTACGATCTAAATAGAACCAACCAAGCAACATTACTCGGAGTATCAACAGATAGATCATCCGCCTTAGTATATGGAGGATTAATTTTTGTGTGTGATTATTTAAAATGAAGGAGCAGAAATTGTACTACTAACTATAGATTTTCAAGAAGGTTGCGTTGCACTGCAACCTTGAAACCTATTGTGCCCAATATATAGGATAGAACGTAATAGTAATTCAGATTGAAGTGAAAATGTTTTATGACTATCTAATTCGGATTAACTATGAAATATTTACCTATTTGCGCTGCTGCAAATGGAAGTTTTCCCTCATTGAATTCTAACAAATTCTTGAAATTAACGAAGATACCCTGGGCCGTTTCTGGTCTTAGAAACCTAAAAATATTATTGAGTAAGTTAGTTGTATATCCAATATTCCACAGCTTACTCTTTGGTCTGACCTGAAGGACCAGTTTGGGTGGAAAACATCAGATTAAATTCGATGGGCTCAGTGAGGTCATTACCAGTCAATGGACTCTTAATATTGAATTCTTTCAGCAATTCAGCCATTTCATCTTTATTCATACCATCAAGCTAAAAAAATACTTTCTGAAAAGGAAAGAATGGAAATTAATATACTGGTACCTTCACTACGATATCTTCACAATGCTCCTTCAACTGCGATGATGTCTTTTTATCAGCACACACAAGTTCAAGGTGTGCTTTTATTAAGTGATCCAATCTGAAGCATTCACCGGTTTTCAGATCTTTCACCATGAGATCAGCAAATCTATCCACGTGACCTGAAGCTCTAAAATACAGAGAGTTTTGAATGCTGGCAAATGTGGGAGTCAAAGAAAGTTTTTTTTTTTCTAACTACCTACATTAACATTTTATACTTCATACATTCTACTCATTCAAATATAATTCAAGAATTATAAGTTGATTTGCGACTCTTTCTTTCGGAATGAAACCTTTTGAGTGCATAAGTCCTGAAGTTCTGAAGAGTTGACTCAAAATAATCTTTCCAGTATGTATTTTTTTATCCAAAAAAAACGTACATAAAATAAGGCATACTGTACAAGGAGCGCAGAGGCTCGCCTCATCTAACCATACTTGTCTTCTGGATGTGAGGGCTAATGAGATGTGGGATATGAAAATAGGTGAGACTTCGTAGTCCGATAGAAAGAAAGCTATGTATGATGGAGCGAAATTATGCTATAAATGATTCTTAGTGCACATGAAAAAGAAACGAAATTATGACTGAAGAGCGATGTTGAAATATGAATAATGAGATGTCCTATAATGATATCCTAAATTTATTATGTGTTTCTGCATCATAGAACGAGCCGCCTCTAGGTATTGCTATAGCTATAGCAATACTTGAATTGCCAGACGTTGCCGTTGTTGCTAGTACCTATATATTGAGATCCCGAAATGAATACATAAATTATTGATAACGAGGTGAGATATTTTAGAATTATAGGATTTTACAACCGTGGATAAATTAAAATATTTCACTGGCATATTATGGCTATTATCACTTGAATGATTCACCTAACTCGACATCATCTCGTTATCCGTGTGAATATAAGCCATCATAATGGGCCATATGCATAAAGAAGTAGTAAATGCTTTTATCTCAGTTTATCGAAATGACCTTATATATTTTATTAGCATGCTCTATCCAGTTCTGGATAGGTGGTTATTCTGTAAAGTCTAAGCTGCATGTTAATTTTTAACGTATGTTAATAGTCGCACATATTAACAAATCAGGTTATTCTGTAAAAAGGAAATTAACTCGTATGAAGTTATCTACACTGCGCAAAAAAAATTAACGCACATTCTGAAAATCTCAATTTTAATGAAAGTTAACTCTACATTGACTTTATAACTTATTTTTCATGTTCTCTCGGGAAAGTTTTGAACAAGACACATTAAATGGAAGAACAATTCGGGATTTCACCGAATATTATGTGAAAGAAGAGAAATGAACAATTTTCAAAATACTGAAATGCTGATAAGTGATTTAATACTTGGTATTTCCACCCCTTGCTTTAATTACAGCTCGGGAACGACGGTTCATACTCAAAATGAGTGATCTTAAAATGTTCTGATCTAATCCTTCCCAGATTTCTCCGAGTTGGATTCCTGGGTCATTAAGAGTAGCTGGATGATTTTCTGAACTTCTCAGCCTTCTATTGAAGTTGTTCCAAACCTGCTCATTCGGATTGAGATCTGGACTTCTTGCTGGCCATTCCATTCGAGAGACTTCTTCAAGGTACTCCTGAATGATGCGCGTACGATGGGTTCTGGCATTATCGTCCATAAAAATGAAATTTTTACCAATGTATGGGGCAAATGGCACTACATGCTCTTCAAGAATGTTCCTTATATACTTATCAGCATTCATAGCTCCATTATCAACGACCACTAGGTCTGTGCGAGCAGTCAAAGATATTCCACCCCATACCATAATCGATCCTCCCCCGAAACCAGTAGTATTCAGGAAATTGCACTGAGCATATCTTTCATGTGGACGTCTGTTATACAAGGGAACGTCGATCACAATGGTAGAGGCAGAATCTAGACTCATCTGTGAAGAGAACTCTTTCCCAATCGGCCTCTTCCCAATGGATATGCTCTCTCGCAAAATCCAAACGCGCCCTTCGATAGGATGGGGTAAGAGCTGGGCCTCTTGCCGTGACACGAGGCTAAAATCATATTCTCTGAGGCGATTTCTTATTGTCTGAGTGCTAATTTGCACCTCATGAGTTTGCTCAAGCTGAATTTGAAGGAGGCGAGCGGTTGCAAACCGTTGTCTCAACAAAGAAACTCTCAAGTAACGTTCTTGAATGGCAGTTGTTACCCGTGGTCTACCCTGTCCTGGTCGTCGGACATTCATACCTGTCTCCCTGAATCGCTGCAACATTCTGGACACACTTGTATGGGAAACTCCAAACCTTTCTGCAATTCTTGTGTATGTCCACCCTTCTTCTCGCAAAACTACCGCTTGGGCACATTCCTCTTGGGTCAACTTGCGTGTTTCGCGTTGCATAGCTATCGAGTGTAGAAAATCAAATGAAAGAAAAAGTATTGATCACCAGAATTGATCGAGAAAAACTGATTTTATAATGGTGCCAATACATTCAAAATCTGATAATATCATCTTTTTTTATTCCTGCTGGGAAAAAACATCTGTATTGAAGGAAATCGTTGAAAGTGGATAACATATGCATGCATAATTCTGATAAAAATAATTATCATTGAGAACACCTTCAGTTGTAGAATAAATTTGAGATTTTCATAATGTGCGTAAATTTTTTTGCGCAGTGTATTTTGTGTTTTCATGGCTTGGTTTAAAAACGGCTGAACCGATTTCATTTATTTTTTCTTTGAAACCTTCATCATACTTGATAATCATTCAATTAATTTTAAGTAGGAACTATATGTATACATCGCGATTGAGCTTCGCACTTCTCAATTTACATCATTTTTTGAAGAAGGTAGAACTGGTCAAAATAGAGCGTCCCAGCAAAAATCACCTCTACAAAACTTTCAAAATGACAAAGTTGAACAAAAATTAAAAATGTTTTGTGAGATAGATCCTAATACGACTGACTGCATTATGGCAAAGTAATGGGAAAAAACTTATATCGTGATGATTGACTCAACCATATGGTTTCGATTTTTGGGTGAGAATGAATATGATAACTTAGGATTGCTGAACTTTTCTCATTATTTAGTAATTTAAACGATTTTATGAAATGGCTCATTTTTGAAAGAAAAATACTCAAGGTCAAGTATAAAAAAATAGAGTATTAGTTCAAAATCTCACCAATAAAATCCATCTAAATTATTCATCACTATATAACTTTTTTCATGATGGTCATCACCATCTTCTTCTTGTTCGAACCTTCCAACAATCGTCGTAAAAAAGGGATGAAGTAGGGTAACAATAATAGCATTGTGTTTCCACTCCGAATCGCAAGGTACAAAAATTTTTCGAACTAATCAGATAGACTCGGATGTTCTGAATCATTCATTTCTCAACCATATGTTTAGGTTTTGTTTCGTTTTTCCGAAATATTGTTGAAATTCTAGGGGTTGTAGCTCAGCCTTCGTTAATATTTTATGTAGACAATTTTTTGTGAAATGACGTATTTTGACGACTTCTACCTTCTGTCAAAAAAACCTTACCTTTGAAAACACCCTGTATATGGTAATTTCTATTTGAAATGGCTAATGGGGGATTGTTCTTTTTTTCAGGAGGGTTCCGCCAATCTTTCGATAATAGAAGTTTCTTTTGTTTTATTCTTCGTGAGGATTTTCGTTACTTACAAGCTTATTAATTTTATGATGTTAATCATTCTTGATTATCAATTATTATTACTTTGTGATTTAGTTTTTTCCCTCCCATTTTTCGTAGTTAGCTTTGTTGATTTTCCGCTCATTATATCTCTTGAATTATTCCAAATATATCTTCATCAGCGATTTACACCGAAGCGACAGCGAAGGGGGTTCGAGCAATGTTTTTAAAAAAAGTATAACGTGTAGAATTGCCTCTTTCGAAATGCAATTCAAGACTCATCATCTTTCACTTATAAGAGATGACAACAATTTGATTTGAGTTGGAACTAAAATCCCAATTAGAATTTTCTCTCTAAGAATGTGTGGATCTCTTGAGTTTTCCTCACAATTAAATTTAGTTCAATCACGAATTAATTTCCTAAAATGAAGAATACTTACAGGCACTTTTTGTTTACACGTCTCTTGAAAGTAAATAATTTTGCAGCTCCTTTAGATTTATTCTTCATGTTGCCTACTAGCAATTATCGACCGATCATTGGGAATGGCATTATATTGAGATCGCAAACTCATGGCACCATGAATAATTGTATAGGTGTTTTCTCATCACTTGATATGTACGTATATTTATTCCAAGTGACTTAAAAGTAACGCACAATATCCATATAGATATCTGTTTTCACTATTTCGTAGAAAAATGCTCGATCGAACAGGTAAATTTTCATTTTGAATAATGCAACTTTTCATGTACACTCTACGAAGAGTGAAGAGAAGTTGAGTTTTTTGAACAGCAACTTTTTGTCTCAAAAATGGAAAGGCCTCTAGTTGCTGAGGATGATGATAATGCACGATTTCTTTTTACCTTTTTTCAATCTAGATATGAAACGTTTCAACTCATTGAATTCGAATGTTTACTTTTTTATGTATTCTGTGGTCAGTGACATACATTCATTCATTCATTCATTGCTGTATCCCGTTACCGGGAATGAATCTACAAAAAGAAGAAGAAGAAAAAAAAAAAAAAAAATTCGAACAGACTTATTATATTATTATTATTATAAGTAATTTCTTAGTGCTAGTTGCGACTGTGTGCCCTCCTGTGACTAAAGAGACCCAACCGTGACCTGCAGATCCTTCCACACTCAGGGCATGGATAGTCACCAACCAGATCTGGCCGCCGCTGTATCCTTCTCGATTCTCCATTATATCTGTTTACCAAAGACCTCCACTGTGACCTGTCTAACGCTAGTTGTTCCCAGTTATGGTTGGCATTAACTGATTTTAGGGATTGATGTAGTGTATCCTTAAACCGCTTATACTGGCCTCCTGGTTTCCGGGCTCCCTCAGTGAGTTCGCCGTATAGAGCTACCTTGGGGAGTCTTGTGTCTTGCATCCTCAGAATGTGGCCGCTCCATCTGAGTCGGGCCCTCGTTACTTGAGTCTCAACTGTTGTACAACTCGCGCGCTGCAAGACTTCTGCATTCGAAACTTTGTGGAACCATCTGATGTGCATTATCTGTCTTAGATGACGTTGCTGCGTCTGTTCAAGCTGTTTAATATGTCGCCTGTAGGGAGTCCAGCTTTCGCTTCCGTAAAGAAGCGTTGGGAGGACCACTGCTCTGTAAACAGCTGTCTTGGTCTTCAGATTGAGGTCGTGATTTTGAAACACTCTGTCCTTCAGCTTCCAGAATGCCCGTGATGCCGAATTGATACGGTTGTGTATTTCCGTGTCAAGGTTAGCCCTAGTATTTATGAAGCTTCCCAAGTATTTGAACTGCTCGACCTGTTCTAGAGTTTCATTGTCCAGGCTGATATCTGTTTGAAGGCTTTCTGGCGGACTCACCAGGATTTTGGTCTTATCAATATTGAGTCTAAGGCCTAAAGCTTCGTATATATGTTTATAGGTGTCCATCATTATCTGTAGATCCTCTGAGCTGCTAGCGATGAGTGAACAGTCGTCTGCATATTGAAGTTCCGTGATAAACTTGGTACGGGTTTTTGCTCTGAGGCGCTTCAGGTTAAACAGGCCTCCATCAAATCTGAATCTTATCCCAACACCTCTTACGGGCATGCTCATGTCAGCAATTATCGATACAGCTATCGCGAAAATATTGAACAGTAAAGGCGCTAATACGCAGCCTTGTTTTATTCCAGAGTTGGTTGAGAAATGGTCGGTTGTAGAGCCATTATGCTGTATTCTAGCGGTGTTGTTGGTATGAAGGCTTTTACACACTGCTAGGAATTTTTCGTGACAGTGACATACACTTCAGGAGTGATTAATGTTTCTGAAGTATAATTGAAAACATGACTTCGTCGTAGGGCAACTTCAAAAAAAATCCTCATTCAAGTAATTTATACGTATTTTATTCGGTGAATTGGCAAGTAAATGCAATTCCTACATTAACCCTTTGTGACCGGAATAAATTTTCCTGATATTTTTTCCATCGTGAATCCAACGATATTTCTCAAATATTAAAAAAAAGGATATGTTTGTTTCAGAACTTTTGGATTCATCTTTCACTAACAGTAATAAACAAGCTACATTCGTACTGACAATGAAAGAGAATAAAACTGTTCAGGAAAAGTCACTTTAATTTTTTCATATCTTATGTGGTTAAATACAATTTTTCTATTAGGAGAGCAATAAAAAGGGTATCAGGTTAGCGTTGCCATTTAAAGAACCCAACTTTCGTCCACCCCTCGTAGAGGGTGCAAGACCTGTACTAGCATTTACCTACAGAATAGTATATACCGAAGCTTTTACTTTTTTTGTAGCCTGAGTAAGTCTCTTGGAAACAGTGGCGGCTGGTCTGTGAGGGCTATGGGGCTACAGCCCCCCATACAAGAAATCAATCCTTTTATCAAAGAGATTTTATGCTATTTACCTTCCCATACGATTTTTAATGAAAATATTACATTCCACGATTATTTATATAATTTATTAATGTAAAACTTTCATGCGACTCCTGCAGTTTTGTTTTTGGACAATGCAATCCTTTTATCAAAGAGATTTTATGCTATTTACCTTCCCATACGATTTTTAATGAAAATATTACATTTCACGATTATTTATATAATTTATTAATGGAAAACTTTCATGCGACTCCTGCAGTTTTGTTTTTGGAAATAAGACCCGTTTTGCTACAACTACTCCTACTCAATTTGCTTATGAGTATGGTTCCAATGAAATTCTTTGAGGAAGACAAAAGCGCGTTTGCACGCTCGAGTCATTTGATAAAAAAACTGTTCAATCACGTTCAATCCGACTTTCAGCATTGAACGTGTGAACGCAGAAATAAAGTTCGGACATTAATTCGAAAGCACCAATTTCAAGCTCTCCTGTTTCAAGGAGATACTTCACTCAAGCCAATTAATCCTAGAGCCTATTTTTTGTCCAGGACAGACTTTACATAAGCCAATCGATCTGGCTAGGGAAAATTGCGCTTCTGCGTTCACACTTTCAATCCAGCTTGCACAAACTTCCAGTTTGAGCAAATAGCTTGATCGTGTGATCGGGCCTTTAATCAACGATGAGAAGTACTCCGTTAGGTAGTTTCCTCTACTAACCTGTATGAAGTGTGCCATGGATTGCTATCTAAGAATATACGAATGAAGTGCCAGTATAATTTTTTGCTTTTCTTTATTTCTTTTTTCAAATTTCTTCTTGCCTGCTTATATTCAAGAAAGCATTCCTCAGTATCCTTCCTATTAGATTTGCGTGCTCTTGTCAAGATTCTTCTGAGCCGGACTAACCGTTTACGAAGCCGTCCGAGCTTTGATGTCCACCAACATGCATCTTCCTGACGTGGAAGTATTTCGCATCTTCGACGAGGTGGTGTAGGCACAACAAGATATTTACGAAATTTTCTGAAACCACAACAATCTTTCCTTTGTGGTCATGTTTTAATATAAAAAAGACCCATTCATAACGAACGACATAACAAGTGAACCATTAGTCATTAGTGTGTTTACAAGATTACAATTCAACACGACACATTTTATTCACAGTTATAAAAGGTTTTCCATCAATCCATTGTTTATATCGAGGCAAGAGAATATCAAGCTCCAAATATGCGGTTCATTATTGCTTTAGCGCCGCATATTCAGATCGGCCAACATTTTCCTCAACAGGTGACCTCAAGGTCAGCGGTGGCGACGGTTTGCGAGAGGATAATCATTCTTGAGTTTGTACTTGAATGTAGTTTGATCCCAGACTGCCAGCACAGCTTCCTACCCGGTCGTTCGATCATCACCAATCTTCTCGATTGTATAAATTGCTGGTCGAAATATTTGAAGGATTCTCGGGTCGACGTTTTATTTCTGGATTTCTCTCGTGCCTTTGACCGTATGCCCCACGATCGTCTTCTACACAAGCTGAAACAACTTGGCATTCGTGGTCATATCCTTTCTTGGATCAGGGCGTTTCTGTCTGTTCGATCGATCCTTCCGTGTTCGAGCGGTCAAGTGGGTATCTTCACCAGTTTTAAGTGGGGTCCCTCAAGGCTCTGTTTTGGGTCCGATCCTGCCGATACTGCCCTTTACAAAATGTATGTTCGTCGGTCCAGTTTGGTGCTCAGTTCTGTGTCGCGATCCTTCGCTCCTCGAAAATGTCCAACGCCGCATAACACATCTAACGTATGGTATTTCTCGTCCGAGTTACAAGGAGGGACTTTCCATCATGAATCTGTCGACGTTTGTAGAAAAGAAGACTAGAGGCGATCTTTTAGTTACGTTTCCTTCGTGGCATCTTTGGTGTAGATCTCAAACATTTATTTTCGGTTAGCTCGGATGGTTGTTCGCGTGGCCATGCGTTCAAGCTCCGGAAGGAAAATTTCAGAATTGTCCAGGGGAAGCACTTTTTGACGAACCGTGTATTTGCTGTTTGGAATGGTTTACCTTCGTCCGTTGTCGGCTAGGTGTCTGTGGTCCATAACAAGATCCATTTTTGGTAAAGATACTCAGCTCGGGTGCGGCATGAGCTGCACCGTCTTGGCAATGGGTGAAAAGAGTAAAAAAGGTTTAGGCCCGTTTGCACCAATCCCCCTTAAAATGAGTACTTAACTAAGCGTAGTTTAAAGTTAATGGACGCTTAATTTTATTGTCAGTTGCACGACTGCGGCTTAACAGAATCTTAAGTAAGGGACCCTTAAGTTTTCATATCTAATGATATTTCAGTTTTTTATTTTGGTGCAACTTCATTCTAGTCTAATGAAGCCTTTTCATTGGTGGGCCGGTTGCTGATGATCGTTGTCATTTCATTTACCTAACTTTATTGTCCTGTCAGCAGAGTGACAACTTTTTTTTTGCTGAATTAGCATTATGATTGATAATGAAATGGATTGTCGAATAAAAGGTACTTGACGTAATTAGAAAAACCACAGCAGTTCTGCAGCCAGTATATGAGTTCAACAAATTATTTTAGGTTAGAATCCCGGCCTTAAATATCTGAGTGGTCATTACAGGAGCTCTTAAATTTAAGGCTAGCTTTAGCCATTTAAACGTCACTTAACAGTTGGTGCAACGTAATTTAAGTTAAGGGTTCATTTTAAGGGACACTTAACACTAAGCGCGTTTGGTGCAAACGGGTCTTTCTCTTTTGTTTTCTGTGTTTTTAATGTCAAACTGAATTGACAGAACTGGTATCGCTAGCAGTGGCGAAACATAGACAATGGGTAAAGTTAGAAAGAAGATGAGTTGAAATACCTTCAACTAGTGCGAAAACGTTGTTTATCTGATGAATAAGTCATAGGAACCTCTGCAGATACTTTAACAAGTTGAAGAATTAGTGGAGAAGTTATTTGCAGCTATAGTTTCAAATTGTATTGTTATCTTTGTTGTAAATTCTTCGACAATACCCTGTTGAACAACTCGTAACTCGAATTCGCCATTAGGTTCTATGCAAGATAACAGAATCAAGTTGGACCTATACTACTAGGTGGAGCTGGGAGATTACTTCCTAGCGCGCACTAGCATTCACTAAATTTAGTAGAATCCGTGCCTTTTCTGTTGGTGTGAGCGTTGTGATGCTTAGAGAAGGTTAAAAAAGACCACAATTGGCACTCCAGAGGATTGTATGCGACTAGATTGAATTGAATTGTAACATTTGTTAATATTTATATGTTGGATTCTATTCTGATATACCTTGAGCAACACATACTTTGTTTCTAGATATTTAAACATAATCTATCGAAGTTGATCAGTTTATGTACAGGTTGGGCAAAATTGCCGATACCTGAACTACAACCTTTTCAAACCAACGAGATAGAGGAAAATGCATGGCACATTACGGTCGTCTTTTTTCGAGAAACTAATAATGCCATAACTGCATTCCCCTATCTTCTTTTGTTTTCCAGTTATAGGCCAAAATTAAAATTTCAACTTTAGTCAATATCTCAGTTTCTGTTTGTGCTAGGATGTTGAAATGAAAACATTATACAGACACTTTTTTGATGGAAATGCAGTGACGTACTATGATTTTTTCCAACAGGTATATTTGTTGAGCTATAACATAAAGATGTTTTTTTTCTTAGGAAAAGAGTAGTTTAAAGAGACTGAGGGCGATTTATGATGTATTTTTGAAACGGAAAAAAATGACGATTCTTTCTAAATCATTTTAAACTACTGCTTTCCTAAGAAAAAACTCATCTTAATGTTATTGCTCAACAAATAACATTTGGGCGATTTCAATTTTGATCATTTTGTCCGTTTCGTTTTGTGCAAGGATGTTGAAATAAAAACATTATGGAGACACTTTTTCGATAACAATCCAGTGGCGTACTATGATTTTTTTCAAACAGGTTTAGTTGCTGAGCTATAACATAAAGTTGTGTTTCTTCTTATGAAAACAGTAGTTTGAAATGACTTGAAAGAGTGAGATGTATGATGTATTTCTGAAACAAGAAAAAAATGGCGATTCTTTCTAAGTCATTTTAAACTACTGTTTTCATAAGAAGAAACACAACTTTATGTTATAGCTCAGCAACTAAACCTGTTTGAAAAAAATCATAGTACGCCACTGGATTGTTATCGGAAAAGTGTCTCCATAATGTTTTTATTTCAACATCTTAGCACAAAAAGAAAGGGACATAATGATCAAAATTGAATTTGCCAAAATTTCAATTTTGGCCTATAACTTGAAAACAAAAGAAGATAGTGGAATGCAGTTGATGGCATTATTTATTAAGTTTTTCGAAAAAAGACGACATGAATGGCACATTCATTTTTCTCTATCTTGTTAGGTTAAAAAGTTGTAGTTCAGGTATTACCAATTTTGCCCAGCCTGTAATTTAGAGCACAATAATTTCACTTTCATCTCAGCCTGCTTATAGAAAGGTGCAAAATGGGGGAGGGGGTGGAAGATGTTAAATTTGGGCAGCTCTGGAGCTTAACATGACAACCCATAAAAACATGTTGACACTTGAGATGTTCTAATAGCCTGGTAGATATCCAAACAGTGAAAAGATAAAATTCAAGATTGATATTTGATTGTTAGTTCTCATCCCCTACAACCATAGACCTATCAATATATGGTCTGGTCCTCAAAGTAATTATATCTACTCTCTCCAGTGGTGGAGATGAAGAATCTTGCAATTAAATCACTGTGTAAATAATTAGGTTGCATCGCTCAATCTGAATACATGCTGAATGTTAACTGTGTTATTCAATCATTCAACAGGCTCTCTTCTGTTTAACCTTGGACTTCTCTGAGAAATGTAGGTTGTCTTTGATGGACAAAGATTATATTCAACCTTTCCCATCTATATTGTCCGCAAAGTTTTCAATAATAAATTAGGAGACGACCAGGCAATACATTACTAGGTCTAAAACTATACCCACATACATGCCACAAAAAACATTAAAATCCTAGTTTCTATAAAAATCTCACTTGAGTACAGGTTCAGGTGTAAGAGTAACTGCATCAACTTCCAGCATATGTTCTTCCATAACAAAGTGCTGTCTCCATGTTTGTAGTATATTTGATTTGAAAGCACATCCCATAGGCCCAAAATCATACTGGCCTGTTATACCACCATATATTGCAAATGACTGATCATAAAAAAACCTTCGTTTCAATAAATCTTCCATTCTTGCTCTATCAAAAGTAACATTGGGTGATAGACTAAGTTCTTTATCTTCTAGGATTTTTTTGCGAGCTTTCAATTCAGCCACCGCTTTTTTCACTTCAATATATGGTGCCCCAGCTGATTTAAGGCTACGCACCAAGTCACCCTAGAAGAAAGTGAACACTATGTAGAACTCACCACATTAACATCAGAATCATATCTTCTCTACTATTGTAGAAAATTGAACTCACTTGTTCTTTGACTAGGGCCCTCAAAGGTGAGAGTATTTGCTCTATTTCTGGATCAGCCATTTCTCCCAAATACAATTTTTTCAGCTTTATATTTCTATTTTTCTTTCTAGAACCCCACTGAGGATTAAACTTAAAATGAAAAGAACTAGTATGAATCGGAAATGCTGTGATGAATTTCCCTAGTTTCACTACTTGGTATAACTTGCTGAAAGCATTAAGAGCTTCCATACATTCTAAGCAGATTCTAACAGATGAAAAGTTCCTTTCCAATTGCTAATTGCTAGAGTGGATTGTCAACTCATGTGTTGGCCTAACCTAACCTCACCTTTTGACACATACAAGACTAGAGAGTTGTGAGTGAATTCATTTATATTTCGTTTATGGCCTAGTTGTATTGATGTTGATTAACCAGTTAGCTCAGTGGTGTACGCTACCAAAGGTGAACATTCCTAGATTTAGATTCTTTTTATAGGTATAGGCCTCTGCCTCTTGTCTTTACAAGAGATTGTCTCTGGTATAGATAGGAAATTTTTGAGAAATCTATCAGCAGTTTGCCGACAGTTTAGATTTATGTAAAATCATCCTCAGGGCTCTAGAATGATTAACAAATATTCAACGCTTTATATTTTACCCTTATAAGGAGAAAAAATCTCATAAACATACAAATACATACCCAGAAATTGAAGATAAAAGATGTAAGCAGGCCCGCCGTAAGCGGGCGTGCAAGGCGTGCCCGGCACAAGGGCGGCACGTCCAGGGGGGCGGCAAATCCAGTGAAATTGAAATTTTATTTGGAGGGGACAAACAACGTGGTAAGCGGAGGGGAGGGAGAAAAAAAGGGGGGGGCGGTTGTACAACTCCAACTGCTTTAAAATTTTGCCAACTGTCATAGAAACATAGAAATTTTGCCATATGCGATCGAAACTTTGCCAACTGCTTTGAAATTTCTCCAACTCCGTTCAACATTGGGGGCGGCAAGGTCTCCCCATCCCCCTTAGAGAGACTTTTTCTCTGAAGGATCGGGAGGACAGGCGGCCAACATCGATAATTTCCGTATATCCACGCAGTGTTTCTTTCAGGTATATTTCCGGGAGGGGCACTGCCGCCCCCCGAAGTTCCGCAGGCGCCCCCCCCCCCCGGCGAAATACTGAGGGCGCCTAGATCCAGTTATGGCGAAAAACTTCAAGATCGAAAAATTCACATAATCCGATAAATTGCCCTCCCGCAACTTCGAATTGCGCCCTCGGGAAAAATTTTCTGAAAGAAACATCGATTCAGAAAGTTCCTACGGCATCTCTAATTTTGTTGAATATTCTACGAGAAAAATTTGCAGATGTTCTTTTTCTCAAAATTGCAACCAGGTAGTAGTAGTAGTAGTTGAATATTTTCAGTGTCGCCGTATCGTTTATGCCAATTATTGCATGTCATAAAAAACCATCTGTTACCAAATTGCGCCCTTTCTACCAGCCGAGTTTAGGTAGGTACGTCATTTTCAAGAGAGAATTACGAAAATAAAGATAAAAACAGAATGAGGGTCTTTGTCGGAAAATACACCCCCTAGGATCAGTTGCATTTTGCATTCGAAATTGAAACTTGTCTCTCTTGTCTATGATTCGATTCGAACAGTTCCGTGGTGTATGTATGAACAGTAACGATCAAAAATTGAATTCCAATTATCAGTTCAGGTCCCTGGCTAAAACTTGCCACTACTTCCCCCCCCCCCCCCCCCCGAATTGCTCTCTGGGTACACCCCTGATGTAGCGCCCTACTGGGGGCGGCATAACAGTATTTGCACGCGGGCGCCCAGACAGCTAGCGGCGGGCCTGGATGTAAGACCCTGTCGACAAAGTGTTGAATTGATTTCTCAAACAAAAACTTCCTACCTACACCTATAAAAGAAAGCTAAATCTAGTATCAAGGTAGTTAAATATTCAAATATTAACAATCCTTTTTGGCGATACTGACATTACATTATAGGTTAGTGTTTTTTCATGTTGATTTTTTAGCAAGTTATAATTCAATTGATTATTATTCATTTATGAATTGATATTCTATGTTAAGAAATAAACAAGTCTGCTGCAAAGATTATAAAATAACTCTATCTGTATTTGTTCTTCTGATTATTGAGTTCCAAAATGGTCGTCACGGTGAGATGATAACTTTTCCTCGCGTCCCCTTTTGGAACTTCCTGAGTCAAAAGAGTCTTTAAGACATTGTATACATTTTGTCTTATCGACATTTGAGTATACTAGATTTTAAAAGTGTATAGTGATTATCAAGGGGTTTGCGACAGTAGATGGTGACCATCAGCCAGGCACATATTAAAAGATAGAATGAATGAATGAGTGTCTTCTGGTCATTTTGATAAAAATTACAGTCTATTGCTTATCATCAAGAATGATCACGCCTAAACCGGGGTCAATGAAAACAATAATAAGGATTGATTCAGATGCATACCACCCGCTGATATGAATATCAACAAGTATTACGATCTGAATTGAACTAGCCAATTTGCCATCGTCAGGGCTCCAAATGGAGGCCAATATTTTTATCGCTTGTGTTGACAAATTGCTTTTATTGTTACCCTATTTCACCCCATTTTTACGAAGATCGTTAGAGGGTTCGAACAAGAAGAAGTTTGTGAAGTCCATTTTAAAAAAATTAAGACGAATTTTATTGGTGAGATTTCGAACTAATATTATATTTTTTACACTTATTGTATCTTTTCTGTCATTTGGTATCGAAATGAGCCATTTCATATAATCGTTTCAATAACTATAAATAATGAGAAAAATTCGGCAATTCTAAAAGTTTCCATTTTCATGAGCACGTGAAATTCGAAATATCCTAAACGAAACCATATGGGCGAGTCAGTCACCACGAGATAAGTTTTTTCCCATTTCTTTGCGATAATTCAGTTAACAAATTATCTAGGGTCGTATTAGGATCTATTTCACTAATCATTTTTTATTTTTTTTTTTCAACTTGGTTATTTTGAGAGTTTTGTATAGATGATTTTTGGTGAAACGCTTTATTTTGACCAACTCTACCTAATTTATCAATTTATTCAGGACCCCAGTTTTTTTTTTTTTTTTTGAATCAGGGCTTTTCAATATCTACATAAGTACGCCTCTGACTGTTAAGTTTTAGAGAAGAAAGTGTAAAACAACATTACAACTTGAGGTCTAGTGTTATGAGGATTTCAAATTAATTGAAACATTTACATCAAATCATATATTAACATCTTGAATACAAAACATTTTATAAATAGTGTTTTTAACAACAGTAGTAGCATTTGATTCAATAAACAATATTACAACATAAATACTATAAAGATATATCATAATACCTGATAAATTATGATCAATACCATGCCTAAAAGACATTCTCGAATAATTCATTAAATGCTCAATGTTTAACCTATTTAATATACTGGGTTCCTCTATACTTTCTTTTCCACAAAACCAATAGAGGTAAGAGAAAGCAACACTTAATATTTGCGAATTTGCGATGATTATCACCATATTTGCTTATCACTAATATAATGAGTTGCTCATTTGATATTAGACAATATGATTACAGAACTAAGCTGTAAAAAAAATAATAAAGGATATTCTTATATAATTTCAGAAATACTCTGAGGATAATCAATAGTTATACAGGAAATAATGCTTTAATTTCCAAGCATTTTTTTGTATATATGTAACTATGTAATTTTCTTTGGTAAATAACAATATTTTAATTTAATTAGCTTGGAAAACAGGTTGAAATTCAGTCTGTGGAGTTCTAATTCGTAATATTATTCATTAGTAACATTTATATGGTAACTATGTTCATGTGATATTATTCCACGAAATCCCATATTTGGTACTAAGCACCAAAAGGACAGCAAAAAAGTAAAACAAAGAGCTTCATATTTTTATATTGTATCAACAATGTATGAAAAGAATATAGCAGCAATTTTCTTGTTAATTTTAATGATTGATAGTGTCATTTTGAAGTGACTGAAGTGAGTGAAAAATGTATGTGATATATCACTCAAAAACATTTAATATATGAATCTGCTGTCTTTTGTCATAGTTGTCATTGTTTGCCAAATAATTTCAAAACAAACCATTTGTTTGTGTTGAGTTTTCTGTCAAATAAAATATCAATTTGTGGAAAAGTGAAATAGTAATATATTAGTTCCATATAAGTAGGATAACTCATTATAAATTAATTTACTAAAATATGCAAGTCCATGTCACCATAAAACTTTAATTTCTTATATACAAAACAATAAAATAAATAATCAAACTTAATATTTAGTATCAAACAAAAATCGTATGAAACGAATATAAACACAACATGATTCTATTGCACAACACTTCATATTTATATAATTTGCATTAGTTGATAAAATGTGCACCACAACTATTAAAACGTCATCAAAAGTTATTATAGGTGACAGATTTTTTATAAAGAATAACACTCACTGTGTAGATTCAATATACATGAATGAATTTTCAAACCATTCATTAAAATATTTATAAAATTTCATCTTTATCACTTAATTATTTGAGGAATGCTTTTGGTAAAATAAGATTAACGGAATGATGTTTTTCAATCTTACGTTAGTAATAAAAGTAAAACAATTGTGTGAATCATTCAAACATAAAACGAAATTTTGAAACAATTTCTGTAGCCTACATACAGAGAGGAATTCAATTAACAATATATCATGTAATCCAGGATAAAATATAAAAAGAGATCAACGAATATGAATGGTTCAAAAATATATAATCATGTGTTATGTTTGTACCACAATAAATTATTATATTAAATGATCTAATTGATTACAGTAATTGGTTCTAAGATGCTACGGTTTTCCAACGACTCTTTCAACATATTGAATAGTTGAAGTTGTTGTTCTGGTTTGAGATATAAGACCTGAGCAAGAAGCTTTTGCGGACTATCAGTTTGTATGAAACTGCTAATATAAACATTAACAAATGTGGCCATAAGGAATTGGCAATCAAATCGATCCATTATTCCTCCATGTCCTGGAATAACGTCTCCAAAGTCCTTGAATAAAATTTCAAATCAGAAAAAATTTCGGACCAATATAAAAGATCCAATTACCTTTTTACTAATGAAACATTTATCATAAATGGAATTTCGAAACCTTTACAAATTAAAACAGAAACTAATCATATTCATCAAAAATACCTTATCCTAATATCACCTCTGAGTTACGCCCCTGTTCGACATCCATATAAGCTAAACACATGATTCTATGGTCCAACTAACCCGAGTAAAAATGGGTAATTTGACAGGAGTGAACGAGTAACGAGTGAATCATAATATTCATAATATTGATAATACATGTATTTAGTTAAGCACTGATAAATTCTTTTCTACTATGAGATTGAAGATAAGTTTGTAGATAAAATCCAAGTGGCTTTTTTCATGAGTATCTGTGTTACCTACCAGATCACGATAATTTATTTATGAGACAGAATTTTCAAATACCCATAAAATGAGCTCAGAAGTGGTAAAGAATTCAGTGTTATGTATGGGTCCTGGAACTCACGGTGTACCCCTCAAACTCTTCGAAACAAATAGAAGAAGGCTTGTGGAAAGACTGAAATCGAAAAATATTGGAGAAGGTAGTATTGTTCTTTTACAAGGTGGAAACGATGTCCCTGTTCATGATACAGACACCACATACTTATTTCGACAAGAATCTTATTTTATGTGGGCATTTGGAATAACTGATCCCGGATGTTACGGGGCTATAGAAGTGGACTCCGGTAATGCTCATATTTTTATTCCAAAATTTCCAGCAGATTATGGAATATGGATGGGAAGAATTTTAGAACGACAAGAATGGGGTCAAAAATATGCAATTGAAAATGTACATTATGTTGAAGACATTAAAAAAGTAATGAGTGAATTGAAACCTAATATGATTCTTACTTTAAAAGGTATGAATACTGATAGTGGCTTGTGTTCCAAAGAAGCAAATTTCAAAGGAATTGAAACTTTCAATGTGAATAATACATTGCTGTTTAATGAAATCGCGGATTTAAGAGTATTTAAAACTGATTTGGAAATAGAAGTTTTGAAGTATGTGATAGAGGTTTCCTCTGCCGCCCATCGAAAAGTTATGCGCTGTGTAGAGGCTGGAAAAAGCGAGTATCAATGTGAATCTGAATTTTTACATTACTGTTATCAAATTGGGGGATGCAGACATGTTTCATATACTTGCATCTGTGGTACTGGCCCAAATGCATCTATTCTTCACTATGGTCATGCAGGAGCTCCAAATGATAGAAAGATTAAAGAAGGAGATATGTGTTTGTTTGATATGGGAGCTAATTATTTTGGATATGCATCTGATATAACCTGTTCGTATCCAGTGAATGGTAAATTCAGTGAAGACCAAAAAATGATATATAATGCTGTATTAAGAGCCAATTTAGCTGTTTTGTCTTCTGCCAAACCTGGTGTTTCTTGGGCAGATCTTCATGTTCTTGCTATTACCACTCTTTTAGAGGATTTAAAGAAAGGAGGAATTCTTGTTGGAGATGTTCAAGAAATGTTGAAAGCAGGGGTTGGTGCAATCTTTCAACCTCACGGTCTTGGACATCTTATGGGTTTAGATGTCCATGATGTTGGTGGTTACCTACCTAATAATCCACCAAGACCAAAACATGTACCTGGTGTTGATAAATTAAGAACAGCTAGAATTTTAGAAGAGCGCATGGTTTTAACCATAGAACCTGGATGCTATTTCATCGATCATTTACTAGATCAAGCACTGAAAGATTCAAATTTATCTAAATATTTTGTAGCTGAAGCTGTGAGTAAATTCAGAAATTTTGGAGGTGTAAGAATTGAAGATGATGTTTTAATCACCAAGGATGGAGCTATTAATTTGACAAAAGTACCAAGAACTGTTGAAGAAATAGAAAGATGGATGGCCGGACACGATGATGAAAAATATTGAAGGATTAGTTCATTCCTGTATCTGATTGATAAGATATATAATTTATTGGGAGTATGTTGTAGAGTTTTATATTATATTATAATACTCATTTAATTATAATCATTATCTTATTACCTGTTGAATAATATTTAAAAAAATATAATTTATGTCGATATGGGGTATACTTACATGGAAATTTGAGAAAAATAAATCATTTACCTTGATTTTGAATGCTCTCTTGAATCCTGATGCGAAAAATCCTCCAAAGGGTCCAATAACACTACTAAAGAGTGAAAGTGACAAGGAATGAAGTACAAATGGATAAGCTGTAATAGTTGTCGGAATTCCAATCTGAAATAAAAAATAACACCAAATAATTCGAAGAAAGAACCTTCAGAGATACTGAAGAGCTTTTGAGGGGTTTTCGACATTCGGGTTTGTACCTGATGTCCCCCAGTTACATTGACAAAACGGGATCCATCACAATCGCACCGAACGATTATACTGTGTTCCCACGTGTCAGGCACCGTGGGACACGTCAGACATAAACGGGTTGTTCACATTGGCCTTAAGTATAGCGTTAGGAGATCGGAAATACACGGGTGTAGCCTCCATCTACGTCACACCAGCTCGCGCAAAGACACTGAGCGCGCATCGGCCTAGCTTACATGAAATTAGTTTGTGGCATGCAATAAATTTAAAAATTTCATTCTTCTCCACTAACTCTTCTAACTTGATAAAATATCTGAAGCACTTCTTGTAACTTATTAATTAGAAGAGCAACGTTTTCGCACAAAAGTTGCAAGGTATTTTACTCATCTTCTCTCTAACTTTACCATTGTTTATGTTACGCCACTGCTAACGATACTAGTGCTGTCAATTCAGCTTGTCAATAGTCTCCAATTGCCTCATCACCTTTCCAATAAATTGCACCTCCTTTGCTATAGCTTCTTAGTGTAGCACAGAAAATAACAAGTGCAATAGGCGCCTTCATTGTCTAAAACTGTCAATTTCAATATAACTATATATATTCACTTTTTATTCCCGAGTCTCTTCTCGGAAGATGATGGTCAGGTTAATGTGATTGATACCGATTTTTCAAGATCACTTGATTCTGTTGATTATGAGAAACTTTAAAACAAGCTTGCTTTCGATCTGTTGAATTCCTTAATGTGCATTTGCTTATGCTGATGATTTGAAGCTGTTCTTGAGAGTGCATACAGTAAAATGATTTAAGGCTGCCATACTCCAGTTGGAATTGGTGTTCCAGGAATGGACTAACGTTGAATTTGGAAGAGTGCTTTTTGATATCCAATCCTCACAAGAGGATTACCGGTATACCTATACTCTGAACGTGGGGCTAATCTTTCCTCAGATATGGAAGATATGCAAATGTCATCATTGGCCAAAAGACATGAAAACCAGTGTGCTAGATTTCCCCAGAGGCTGCTGTTGGGTCACTGCGATTCGTCCTCTGTTGTCGAATTTGAATATTGAGAATCCAAATGTAGATTGCAGCGACATGGTGATGACAGTTCGAAGTAAAAAGTTAATGCAGTCATTGTCATGAAAGGGGATTTGGAGATTTTCTTCAAATAATAATAATAATTTTTATTAATTGCGCAACTATTTACAACCTGTAAAGTAAATGAAAGAAAAACTCAAAAATGCCCCTTAACGTGAGAAATCAACAATCTCTTGAATGCTGTATAATTGGTACATCTCTTCATCCCGCTAGGTGAACCATTAAAAAATTTTAATCCTCCAATCACAGTAGATCCCGATGTAGTGCTCGTACGGAATGTTTCCACATAAAAGTTGTTCCTTTTTCTTGTATGGTGTGTATGAATCTCGGATGTGTATCTGATATGCTCACGAAGATAATCTCGCAGCATTTTATGTTCAACCCTATATATGAAATCCAGTGTCTCACAGTCATCAAATTCAGTGCATTTAACATGACTCTAATTGGCGTTCTTCTATTACAGCTCAAAACTATTCTCATGCCCCTGTTCATTACTTTTTGAATTTTTTCAATACTGTTAGACTTTAGATTGAATAATCTAAAGTAGGACGTACAAAAATCCAAATGGGGCAATACCATTGACTTGGACAGTAGCACTTTCGTTTTAAAGTCTATCTTATTACTGATTCCACTGATAAAGTGTATCTTCTATGCCATCTTTGCTGTTATAAATTCTGAGTGTTCTTTCAACGTCAAGCTACCATCCAATCTAACACCCAAGTATTTAATGGACTCCACTTCACTCAAATTCCTACCATTTATTGAAACCATTATGTTGCTCTTATTAATTTGTTTTATTCTACGTTCATTCCCGAACAGCATATAATGCGATTTTTCGAAGTTGCGACCAACATATCAATACCATCTCCAATTATATATATCATTGTATCTTCGGCGAACATTCTCAGTTTACAATGTTTATGTACACAATAAACAGTTAATTACCCAACGTTGTCCCCTGTGGAACACCGTCGTCATTTTCAATACTTGATGAAGATGCTAAGAAAACTTGTCCAATAAGTTGAACTGGAAATCAGAAATGATTTTCTAAATGAATTTTGTGTGAATGTTAACGAAATTCTTATGTATATCAACATACTAGGTGGAAAAAGTACTCTCTCGGGGAAACAGATTTGTTTTTCGTGTAAATCCTTTCATTTTGAGGTTATATATCCAGGTTAGTTCATTCATTTTCTATTCTTCGAAACCAATTTGAAATGTAGAAAAACTTTACCGTGTTATAAGGACGAGGTACATATGACCTTAAACATCGACTAAAAGTTCATTTCATCGTGGAAAATAGCAAAAACTGACAGCTTCATAAGAAAGTCGTCATCGAAGATTTGCTCAAAGGATACAAATTATGTCAACTTCACTAAGCTTTCCCCATTGTCACGAGATAGATTAGGATATTTGCAATAGATTAAGATATATTTTTTATAAAAACTCTTATTGAAACACCAAAATAATCTCCGTTCCTCTATGTAAACAAACAAAAGTGCAATAACTTTTTATTTACAAAAATTGACACCAGGGGTCGTATCGCTCGTTTGGAATTCCCAAATACTGTTCCAAGGATGGTCTCTAGGTTTGCTCCTGTTTTTCGTCTGACAACATCCCACTAAAAATTTTCTGATTTATTCGAAGATTCTCAGAATAGATTTTTTCACGAAAATTCCTTCAATAATAATAACCACCAAAGGACCCCGCACACTTACTTAGGAAAAGCGGGTCCAGTGAATTTTCCCCATTTCTACATATTATATTTTTATCAACCTAAAGTAATATCAGATTTTCACGATTTGTTCTATAGGGCGTTCCAAAATTGCAGCTACGGAAAAATGAATCTTTAAAGGTTGATGATAATTCCTATAATTTTCAGAATTTCATCATGATGCCTTGGGTTCTGAATAACAAGATATCACAGATATACAAACACCGCCCGCCACGTTAAGTTTTGTTATACACGCTGTTCCATGAAACTGTATAAGTAACTGAATGTAACTTTGTTAGTGACTTTGGGACCACCCTGAGTTTTTCAAAATATGATACAATGATGTATGTCCACCCCTGTAGGAAGTTTCATTAATGTACAAGGAACAGTTGCAAAATTATTCAGGTTTAAATTCGGATTTCAAACAATTTTTCTTTAAAACTTATCTGTAGTTGAGATTGCTGTCAAGGAATATAGGTTTTCATTCAGCATAATTATTATGATAGGTATTGACGGTCGGTCCAAAGGCACATTATTAGTAATTTATTTCATAAATAAGGTGAATTGTGGCATGAATTTGTGATGATACATGGGCGAAATTTCAATAATAGGCTTGTTCGTAGAGTGGTTTGAAACGGTTGTGAACTGTACAGAGCAAGCGCAAATGGATTTTCACTACCCTAAAATGGAATTGCGCTTGCTCTGTACAGTTCACAACCGTTTCAAACCACTCTACGAACAAGCCTATTGAGGTGTTCAGATTCGATCCAAATGCGTCTTCAGTTTGGTAGGCATCTATAATTGTGGTAGCAACGCTCGTTGGTTTGAAGCTGCATTCTTTATCAATTAGCGAAAGTTGGCACGTATAATCCATTCGAGAATGATCTCGGGTGGCTATGGACAATCGAGAAGTTTGTAATAGCCGATAAGTAGGATTTAGTGTTGCGAAATTCAGGTTGGTATTGTGGATACACAGTGATCTACAGACTCATGTTGAATATATGCACTGACCGACGATAATTTGAATTTTGTACAGCTGCTCATGTTCTTAAATTAATCGTGCATACTTTTTGGGTTATATTCATGTATTCCAGTTCTGTGACTGAAACTACAGAAATTATTTTGAAGATCTTTTCTGACCAGATATTAAGCTGCGTCTGGACTTTTAAGGCCTACTGGGATGTCAATTATTCTTGAATGGACTATTAGCTACCATTCGCAATAAACTTCGGACAGATTACTCAAATGTTATTGGTTAGCAAATAATTCACGAAATTTCGGCAAACAGTGCGATATAACACTTCAAAGTTTTCCCATCAATAATAAAATAATAATGAGCTGAACCAATTCTACAATTTGATAATTATTGTTGGAATACCTAAGCTCTATTCTCTCCTATTTTCATACATATATTTCTTTCTATGAAATCAAAGCGGAGTTGAAGAAATATCCTCATATGATTAATTAATCAATTTTTTAGCTATCTCTAGAAGAAAACAGTAGATATATAAAAAAAATTTCAAATCTTCGATTTTGCTTTAAAAAAGAATACGAATTTATATGTAGAAAACTTTCTCTGAATGCCAGTGGAATCTAAGTAAAAAGTGCCTGTAACAGGTTAAAGTTTCAGATTTCGAAAAATTATGTGAACCTTTCGAAATCTTCAAGATCTCAATTTTTGCTTATGAGTCAAAAACGTAGCCTCGCTGCTTTGTTCCAGCTCTTCTAGTTTGCAATTTCCCCAATAGTTAGAGATTTATAGATTTGAAAGCATTTTTGAGGATACAATGTTGAATAATGAAAAAACGAAAAATGTTCTTCCCGAAATCAGTGTTATGGTATATCATTTTTACCACTTCGCATTTAAACCTCATTTGTAGCATAACAAAGAGATTTCCAACAGGCGATTGAGGGGTATTTGGCAGATTCGTGACCCACAAATCTATTTTTTTTATTTTGCTAACTGCGAAAGTGGCACTAAAAATATTTAGAAGATTTCGGAAATAATGAACCTTGGAGTAAAATATGTCGTTGATAAACACACTGCTTTTTATACTATAATATTAGTATGGATTATCTGAAAAACTGAACAGTAAGCGCAAATCTTTTAAATGTTATAAAAAGATTTCACTAACAGTTGTATGTCCTATAAAGAAACATTTAACATGACTCGAACAATCATACAAAAATTTATACTCACCAAACTGAGCCCAGAAAAAAAGCCCGGAAGATTATATTCTGCAGGTTGAAAAAGTGCACTAGGTTCACATTCCATTGTCATTCGTCCCAAACTTTCACTATATTCAATTGGACACACGAAGTAAGGAAACTGACACATAAAGTAGGAAATCTGCATCAACAAAAGTTAGTCAATATCACGATGAAAAATTCTGAGTATTTTACTTACCAAACATCCAAAAACCACAGTGGAAAATCCACCTCCGATGAATCCTTCCCAAGTCTTTTTGGGAGATAACTTAATGAGGGGAGTTTTTCCGAAGAAAAATCCAAAAACGTACGCCATTATATCGTTGCAAATAATCATGGATACAGGGACAATGAACCAAATGAGGCCCTCAAAAATATTTTTAATGATTAAATAGGACTGCGTTACTACAATAAGGAGAGCTACATGAGTCCAAGCAAACAAAGAGAATTGCTTCATGTAATATTTTTTGACTAGACTCAGAACAAACCAGACGAATCCTCCACAATAAAGACAGAAGGATATGAAACGGTGGTATGTTACCAACCATCGCAGTAAGTCCTGAAACAAAAAAAAACCTACTGATTTCACGAAAGAGTAGATACTAAATTTCAAATTTTAAGAATTAATATGTCATTAACATTGAATTATAAAAAAACAATGAGGAGAGTCTGATTAAGTTAAATTGAAGTTCATTTAAAATTCCGAATTTGACAAAAGATTTTGAATATTACTTATGTTGTCTACGGAAAACATGAAAATCCTCAAAGATAATGGTAGAAAAACACCGCATTCCGCTGGGTGCTAACTTCACGGTCACCCACGTTCGATTTTTCGCGAAAAATAAAATAGTGCTGGAAAATCCATCGTTAGTAATTATTAATAACCACATAAAAAAATTCTAATGTTGACATATTAAGTGACGCTTTTTAAAACTCATTGATGCAACCCGTTACGCAAAGTAAAATATTTCGCAACTGATGATGAAACGATACTTGCTTTCATAGTAACCGGGTGAAAAATTGAATAATTTCCGTCACTAGACAATTTTACATGAATATCGGAAAAAAGCATTTATTTTTTTGGTACTTTCAATTTGAATCCATAGCAACATCCCATTTAAAATTAGAAAAAAATATTGTGTGAAAAACGTTGGAAAACACTATTTTTCGTATTTGGCGTTCTTTAGAAATACGAAAAATACTGCTTTTCCCAACTGGTTGCACAAATAACTATTGTTTGTAACCTAACCAATAATGGGCAAATGACACCCTCGAAATGCATAGTTAGCACCCGCGCATTCTCGAAAATTCTCAATTTTTTTTTTGCTTCCAATAGCACTTCGTTAGTATCTATCTGCCAAAATTCGAAGTTAGCACCCACTTCTTCGAAAATTAAGATATTTTTATTTGCATTAGTTAGTAACTATTTGTAACACCATCCGTTTATACCTCAAAGATAGTGGTACAAAACACCGCATATCGCTGCGCGTCTTTGTAAAACAAATTTTTTCTTTTGTGACCGTATATGCAATAAACAAAATAGTACCCATAAATCTAGCTTTCCATATTACTTCATGTGTTAATATTTGTGACACAAATTTTAAAGTAATGTTGGGTATGTGTAACTTTTGGGTATCATCATTGAATTCAAAGCTTATATCACACATTCAATATTTCAAAACTTTCAGAATTTCTAAATGAATGTGTATGGCAACAAAGTCCTTACGGTTATTGGCCCAAACTTACCAGACCGGCGCCGGGGTATAAAGATGTAAATTTAATTTTTCCTCCTACCTGACAAATCTTCGACTGCTCGGTGAAATTACGGATTAACGTCCAGTTTCATAATCGAATTAAACGTCACTTTAAGCTTAAAGCTTCCTTTACTGTCATTTTTAGTAGGGTTAAAGGAAGCTTTAAAGTTAAAGCGGCTTTAGGTTTGATTATGAAACCGGCCGTAAATCAAATATCAATCGAATATAATTCTCACGGTAAATACTGAATTTCGAACTGCTTTAGTCAATATGAATTGGATGCGGAATATGTATCGATAAAAATACAAAGATGCTCCGGTCCCAGACGAAAATTTTAATGAAAAAAAATTAAACAAAACAGAAAATTTGTGTCACAAATGTGTAGTTACAGATGGAGTGTTTTACGAAAGAAATAAAATAATTCAGGATTTTACAAAATGTGTATGTGCTAATTTTGCACTTTAGAGGTTCCTACTATTTTGTCCATTACAGATTAGGTAACTAATGAAAAATTTTGTGTGTCGAACATCTAGTAACAGAGTACTATCGAAAACGAAAGCGAAATCGAGAATTTTCCAACATATTGATCGTACTCACACTATTTACTATTTCAGGATACAATTTTTTCCATTAGTGATTGAGTAGAAAAAAATTTTGTCTCACAAATCGTTACTAACGAAGTTTTATAGGGAGCAAAACAGAAAAAAGAAGAATTTTTTTAAATGGAGGTGTTATCTTCCGATTTTGAGGCTTCTAATATTTCATTAAAGTTTAGGGTACAAACAAAATATTCCAAATTTAAACCAAATGCGTTGACAGTTCGGAAGGACTCTGGTAGCACTGCCAAAAACATGCAAGCGAAAGTGGGAGAAAGCCAATTAATAGATGTCGCTTTTAAGTTAACGAATTAGGGCAAAAGAGTTGCGCATCTGTAGGTTACCTCACGGCAAAAGCTGAGACAACGCGAAAGAGCATTTTGGAAAGATTAATAATCTGCACTATATATGGCACATTGGGAAGTCGCCGAAACATTTATCAATAGAATATTTCCTCTCTCCTTCTATATTTTCCTTATTTCTGAAGTAGGATGCTTTTTGCACGTTAATAAAAATCATCTTTATAATTTCCCAATAATTCTAATACAACAGCAATCCAGAATGCTGAATTGTCAGCTCATCTGGCAAATGGTACAGTAGAAGCTAATAATGCGTTAAGAAACCTTCAAAATTCCATAGCCTACTAGCCTAATTTTAACATATATAGGAAAACTAGCTGACCCGGCAAACGTTGTTTTGCCATATAAATAATTTCCGAGTTGTATCATAAAAAAATAGAAATTAAAAATTTTGTCTAAAAAATAAAAAAAAAATTTAGGGGTGGACTACCCCTAACATTTAGGGGGATGAAAAATAGATGTTGGCCGATTCTCATAGATACCGGATAAGCACAAAAAATTTCATCAAAATCGGTCAAGCCGTTTCGGAGGAGTATGGTAACGAAAACTATGACACGAGAATTTTATATATTAGATACATATAATCATGTGTGAATTAATCAATACCAGGAATTCAGATACGTTAGTCTAGAAAGGCTTTAAGCTGATAATGAAATAATTGCATTACCCTTAATTCTCCCAGAACTTACCGTTCTATTAATAGCCACTCCGAAATAATCGACTAGATTTTCTCCATAGAAGAAGTAATTAGAGGTGAGTAGAAAATACCAGGACAATGAACGGAACCATGGAAGACCATGTATTCTGTATACTGCATACCCTATATTGATGATCTCTTGAAAGCATTTCACTTGCACCACTAATGTCTGAAAATAAAATGATTATAAAAGAAACATATTTAAATAACACGGACAGTGTAAGTATATTTAATGAATATTCCATCCATTCATGCATGTGCACTCTGAAAAATTCAATAGATCGTAGAATAAATGTAGCCTAAACAAAAAATAATGCTATCTTACTAGGCTGGAATCTTGCAGAAAAACCCTCTGATGGCTTTCGATAATTCGAGAAAACGGTAGAAAGTATTATAGAAACAACCTGATAGCTAGTAGGAAGCGATTCCTATTGATGCTCATTATTCTTGGCGACAGCGACACATTTTTACTGAGCATTCAATGGTTATTATACAAGGTATTCCAGAATGAATGGATAATCCCTGAACACCTCATGGAAGAGTGACCACTCGGAACAAAATACAAAAAAAAAAATACACCCCTGCAGAACATAACATTTTTTCAACCTCGAGTAAGATTTTTGGGGACCACGGTATCAAATAAATAAAATATATCAGTTTTCTCGTACTAAAATATTCTTCGTACAATACTCCAATAGAAATGTCGAAAACCGTACCAATCAATATCTATTGTCGTTATATGGAAAAAAATACGCAAATTTCATCACATACAATGTGATAAGCATTTCATTTGGCCAATGTGTGAGCGTTCGTTATGCAAAAAAAGAGAGGAAAACCACTATGAATTTGAAAAATATGCGCCATTAGATCTTGAAAATGTAAAATTCTTTGTCATAACTTGTGCAAATACAAAGTAGATGTAAAGTGATGATAAATAATTTCAGTTAGTTAGAATTTCCTGGCAAAAAATAACTCTCAGCTATACCGGTGTGAACTTAGCAGCCACTTTCCAGCAGCCACTTCTGATCTAGCGGCCGTTTGACCAGTGGCGTCGGGTACTTTTTTTTTCGCGTACTGTGCTTACTGAAATCGGTATTAGGTCTCGGAAATGAATGAATTCTTTCAAACCCAGAGTGTTCATTCATTAGAAGATGATAAATACTATTTGAAAGATTTTTTATTCCAAGAATGTTGAAGTGTCAGTTCCAGCCATAAAATGGATATTCGAAATATAATCGAAAATAGGTCTAAAAAATGAATAAAGGGTTTTAAATTCGGTGTATGTATTAACGAACCCTCAAGGAACGTTATTCCAAGAGCTTTTTCATTTGCAGGACTTGGAAGGGTGAATTTCACCCCCTCCTCTGGGAGTCCACAGAATAAATCGAAAATAGGTCTGGAAAATGAATAAAGGGTTCGAAATTCGGTGTATGTATTTATAAATCCTTGAAGAACGATATTCCAAGAGCTTTTTCATTTGCAGGACTTGGAAGGGTGAATTTCACCCCCTCTCCTCAGAGTTCACAGAATAAATCAAAAATAGGTCTTAAAAATGATTAAAGGGTTTGAAATTCGGTGTATGTATTTATAAACCCTCAAGGAACCATATTCCAAGAGCTTTTTCATTTGCAGGACTTGGAAGGGTGAATTTCACCCCCTCTCCTCAGAGTTCACAGAATAAATCAAAAATAGGTCTTAAAAATGAATAAAGGGTTTGAAATTCGGTGTATGTATTTATAAACCCTCGAAGAACCATATTCCAAGAGCTTCTTCATTTGCAGGACTTGGAAAGGTGAATTTCACACCCTCTCCTCAGAGTCCACAGAATAAATCGAAAATAGGTCTTAAAAATGAATATAGGTTTGAAATTCGGTGTATGTATTTATAAACCCTTTATTCATTTTTAAGACCTATTTTCGATTTATTCTGTGGACTCTGAGGAGAGGGGGTGAAATTCACCCTTCCAAGTCCTGCAAATGAAAAATCTCTTGAAATATCGTTCCTTGAGGGTTTATAAATACATACACCGAATTTCAAACCCTTTAAACATTTTTAATGTTTAAAGGGTTTGACTTGGAAGGGTTAATTTCACCCCCTCTCCTCAGAGTTCACAGAATAAATCAAAAATAGGTCTTAAAAATGAATAAAGGGTTTGAAATTCGGTGTATGTATTAACGAACCCTCAAGGAACGATATTCCAAGAGCTTTTTCATTTGCAGGACTTGGAAGGGTGAATTTCACCCCCTCCTCTGGGTGTCCACAGAATAAATCGAAAATAGGTCTAGAAAATGAATAAAGGGTTCGAAATTCGGTGTATGTATTTATAAATCCTCGAAGAACGATATTCCATGAGCTTTTTCATTTGCAGGACTTGGAAGGGTGAATTTCACCCCCTCTCCTCAGAGTTCACAGAATAAATCAAAAATAGGTCTTAAAAATGAATAAAGGGTTTGAAATTCGGTGTATGTTTTAAAGAACCCTCAAGGAACGATGTTCCAAGAGCTTTTTCATTTGCGGGACTTGGAAGGGTGAATTTCAGCCCTATTTCTAATAATAAAAAAACATCGAAAATAGGTCTCAAAAATGAATAAAGGGTTCGAAATTCGGTATATGTATTTATAAACCCTCAAGGAACGATATTCCAAGAGCTTTTTCATTATCAGGACTTGGAAGGGTGAATTTCACCCCCTCTCCTCAGAGTCCACAGAATAAATCGAAAATAGGTCTTAAAAATGAATAAAGGGTTTATAAATACATACACCGAATTTCAAACCTATATTCATTTTTAAGACCTATTTTCGATTTATTCTGTGAACTCTGAGGAGAGGGGGTGAAATTCACCCTTCCAAGTCCTGCAAATGAAAAAGCCCTTGGAATATAGTTCCTTGAGGGTCTATAAATACATACACCGAATTTCAAACCCTTTATTCATTTTTAAGACCTATTTTCGATTTATTCTGTGGACTCTGAGGAGAGGGGGTGAAATTCACCCTTCCTAGTCCTGCAAATGAAAAAGCTCTTGGAATATCGTTCCTTGAGGATTCATAAATACATACACCGAATTTCGAACCCTTTATTCATTTTCTAGACCTATTTTCGATTTATTCTGTGGACTCCCAGAGAAGGGGGTGAAATTCACCCTTTCAAGTCCTGCAAATGAAAAATCTCTCGGAATGTCGTTCCTTGAGGGTTCGTAAATACATACACCGAATTTCAAACCCTTTATTCATTTTGGAGACTTATTTTCGATTTTTTTTTATTATTAGAAATAGGGGTGAAATTCACCCTTCCAAGTCCTGCAAATGAAAAATCTCTTGGAATATCGTTCCTTGAGGGTTTATAAATACATACACCGAATATCAAACCTTTATTCATTTTTGAGACCTATTTTCGATTTTTCTTTCATTATTAGAATTAGGGGTGAAATTCACCCTTCCAAGTCCTGCAAATAGAAAAGCTCTTGGAATATCGTTCCCTGAGGGTTTATAAATACATACACCGAATTTAAAACCCTTTATTCATTTTTTAGACCTATTTTCGATTATATTTCGAATATCCATTTTATGGCTGTAACTGACACTTCAACATTCTTGGAATAAAAAATCTTTCAAATAGTATTTATCATCTTCTAATGATTGAACACTCTGGGTTTGAAAGAATTCATTCATTTCCGAGACCTAATACCGATTTCAGTAAGCACAGTACGCGAAAAAAAAAGTACCCGACGCCACTGGTCAAACGGCCGCTAGATCTGAAGTGGCTGCTGGAAAGTGGCTGCTAAGTTCACACCGGTCTCAGCTATTCATTCTGGAAACTATTAAAAAAAAAATTTCAGAATAAATATCTTTTTTTATATTGAGAAAATATAATTGATTGACTGTTTATACTTGAATCCATTGCTGAACAAAATTTTAGCCTTCTCGGTTCGAACGATCACGACCCGCTATTGATGCTAGATATAGCATGCTTTCTATGGTTGTGATAATGGATTTTTATAGACAATCAGTGAACAATGCTTCATTTCACAAGTGATTTATGAATGTCATACTGCTCAAGGAAACGAAACATTATGAATTCAAAATTTCAGATGAGATTATAGTACTATCCTTCATTCTCGATTCCAGATAATTAGAAATTACCTACTATCAGAGACAACAACGAGACGCCCAACTCCCCACTATATTTCGTCCGATGTTTTGCATCCTTGTCTCACAGCATCGACCATGTTTGTAGATGGCGCCAAAGGCACTGTTGTGTAGCGTTTAGCGCGGGAATTTCGAATTATTTTTTGTGTTTTCTTGTTTTGAAGTGTGGGAGTGATTTCGCGCAACCATAAAATCGATGCTGAAATTTTTGCTATGTTGATTATTATACTTTACATTGAAAAACAATTTCGCTATCAATATGGCTGCGTGAAAATTTTTGGACAAAAAGGGAAATACAACTTTTCGAATGGAGGTTTTACGATTTATTTGAATTTAACTGAAACTGATAACAACAGACAAATAGGAGAACAATTAAGGTATTAAAAAGGGGAGATATAAAACAAGTGAAATATAAAACGAGTAACGTATAAAACAACAAAATAGGTCAAATGATTTTCACATATTCTTAATTTTCTTTAATTTTTTGTATTTGATTTTCTCTGTTTTTTTTTTAGTTTTCAAATTACTTGCTTTCCCTTTAAACCCACCAGACTATTCTAATATTTACAATACTCTGCACTGTTATAGTTTCTATCTGTTCACAATGGGTTCGTTCCAGAATCGCATCTTTTCAATCTGTTACGTCAATACCGTTCCTTTACTACGATCAGAAGAAAGTAACCTGAAAATCTGCTCGCTAAATTTCCTTCGAGATGCAATTCTGGAATTCTGCTAATGTTGTTCACATGTTAACCGTGTCATCATGAACAAATTTAGAGGCATGATATGGAAGGTCAGAAATATTAGGGTTTTCCACCATAAAATTCTCCAAAGAAGTTTTACCTTGTCCAATGGATATTGTGAATACAATACTTGGATATTGGATAATACAAACTCCTCTTATCATCGGACCATTCCTTGTTCCAGATGAACATGTTGTGTGCCTCCAATTCATCTGATGATAATAGAGCAGAACAATCCGTACACGTTATTTTCTCATGGGCGCCCGCAGGGGGGGGCCACGGCCCCCCCTGAGATTCTGATAGACACCGTTAGAGAAATTTTTCTTTCAGTAAAACTAATCGTAGATGATATTTTGCCCCCCCTGAGAAAAATTTCTGCGGGTTTCTGCGGGCGCCCATGTATTTTCTTATAGATGCCTTTCCGAATGAAACCATAACATAAGCTACTGAAAAAGTTTCTGCACTACTCCTATTCATATCTCCTTCAATTTTGGATACCGTCTCCTCTGTTGTTATTTCTGGCATAAATTTGTATTCACAGCTGTCACTGGTATAAATACATTTTTACATTTTTGATACTTCATCTTCTGCAGCTCCACGAATACCATTTAAAAAATATATAATTTCTCATGAACAAAATCCCACAAAAATTTAATTTCAGGCGGTGGCAACTCATTCAGATAATTTTGGACCAAGAGTTGCAAGCGTACGCTGTTAGAGCGCTAGTGTCGCTTTCCTTGGCAACACAGAAATACCCAATTGGCAACCACGCAACCGGCAAATCCTTAACCATAAAATTCGAAATGTAAACAAACTTTGACGTTTGTCAGTACTCTTTTCGAAATTATACGGCCTTACAGAGTTTTTCTAGTAAATCGGAAGTGAATTGACCGATTTAGTTTCGTAAAGAAAGATAAACATTCTTTGGAAATACTTCATTAAAAGGGATGAATTGTGGAGCGATGATATTGGTGATCCATTGTACCTAGACACAAATTCCTATTATTTCACAGATTCTTTCTTGAAGTAAACCTGGGTTATAATGTTGAGGTAGCATATACTAACTTTGTGAAGGAGGTAGAAGCTAAACATCTCGATAAGTAAAGCGTTTAAGTGGAAGTTTTAAAGTTTCTATTTAAAATATTTCAATTCCATGTAATGATATAGGTATTCCTCAAACTGAAATCTCAAGAGACATAAATATGTTTCAGCTCATGGAACAAGTTCTTCAGATGAAAAGAAGCATTAATTTGGAATTATGAAAATTATGAAATTGTATTTCTAAATCGTCAATTGAACTTAGCAGAAAACTTTCGCAAAGAAAAATCGTTTTTTCGGAATCAATATTTCTATTCAGAAACCCAGACAATAATCCCAATATAACTTCTCCAAATAATAATTATAATACTTTGTTGGACAACGTGAGATAAGAGAAAACATAAGAAACAAAACTTGTTTTGACTTGCAATACTAGCATTAGCCATTTTTTCACCCGTGCAAAATAACTCGAGGTGCTGTTTCAAATTGACGGGCACGCATTGAAGGATAGCCGAATTAGAGAAATAATGAAAAATTCTAGAAAATTTTAAGTTGAATAGGGAGAATAAAAGAAGAAAAACCTTCCTGTTCATAATTTCATTACTTTTTCCGAGTACCATCAGAAAAAGAAATACAAGAAATCATAAAAGTTTATTTTCATCCTTTATTTTCTTCTTTCTTAAATTCTTCTCGAATTTTTCATTATTTCTCTGATTCGGCGCTCTTTCAATGCGTCCTCGTCGATTTGAATCTCCCGCCTGCTGCTAGTAAGGTCCGGACGAGAGGAAGCGGAAGCCGCACGGGCAAAAAGAACGTAGTTCCACAATACGCTGTTTCAGCGCTAGTATCGCAGACAAAAAACACGGTCAAGAAGATTAGCACGGGAGTTACCATTCTCTTGATGTTTATGTTCTGTGTTTAATTTCAAACCACTGTCACTCAGTTAACGCATGTGTAGCTGTATTCCGTGTTGCCACAATTATTTGCACGTGGACTGATGAACATAGAATAGTGTCCGCCATTGAAAAAGGAAGATTGATTTTGTTAATTGTCTCGCAATGGCAGTACATATTTATACATTTGGCACCTCCAGCGAAACCGTATGCAGCGCCTCTACTTTTAGGGCCGCTCATGTAGACAAAGATAGCTTTATGTGATTTTCAGTGATTGGAAAAGATGATTGACACAGCCTGAATCGGACAAATTTATGGTTGTATTCTGCTTTTCATTCGTAAGTTACAAACATAGACATAGAGACATGTCTCTATGTCTATGGTTACAAATCTGTAGCGTACGATCGATCTGTAAGTTTCAGATCACAGAACACTAATATCAGATTGACAGATTCGTAAATAATGCAATTCTGGAAATGTTTCTGTCACTATCTCATTGACAGTGTCACTTTTGAACTACTTATCGTAAATAGTTACGGATTCCTGTAAGCTACAGACCACTAAAAACCGTCCAGAATTGCAATTTTCCTGTAAGCTTATGAAAAGTTACAGATTGGCTCACAGATGAAAGCAGAATACCACCATTAGTGAAGGAGTTGACCGTCTCGTTGTTGTCTCTGCAATTATTTCGTTATGAGCGTTATGAACGACGGGATTATGGAAACGTTTCGAAACTCCCGCACGAGAGAAAACAATTCCTAAACAAGCCCCTATCTTTAGGGAATACCTAATTGAACTCTTGATACAAATTCGTTTTCACCGTACGAAGTTACTCTTTGTTAAGGGATACTTGGCTACGGGATGGCTAGGAGCTCATAGTTATGAAACTTGGCAGAAATATTTATTTAAATAAAATAGTTCCAAACTAGTTTTTTTTATTAATACCCATAAAGGCAGAAACATTAATCCAAATGGAATATTCCCTATGCGTTGAAAATCATACAAATCATTCCATATCGTGTCATCGGACATCCTCCTCGAGATATAAAGAATCACCAAATCCCAACATGACTGAATTTTTTCTTAAACTTCCATTGTAGAAATATGTTCAAAATTCTTCACACAATTTCAAATGCTTCTAGTCATATATTCATTCCTAAAAACAAGCTCTGCTTTATGGTTTTCGAGATATTGCTACTCTTGAAAGCTCTCAAATATTATTGATCATTTGCTAGAAATTGGTGTTCAGAAGTTATCAATGTGAAGCGATTTTTAGTTCAATCTAACTTCCCAAACAACCGTGTCACCAAATAAATACACAAATCCCAAACCAACCCCTCAAAATTTGATGATTGGGATTTGGAAGTAGCGATATTTTCCACAAATTCACTAGTAACACTTATCCCTTTCTCAAAAAATTATGAGGTATGTCAAAATCCGCAGTCACTTTATTAGGGATTCGGTAGGGGATCGACTTTCGGACATTTATAATTTAGGGTGTCCCCTAGCATTTAAGAGTTCCCTTAACGTTGGTGAAAACGAAACTCTAGCTAAGAGTCACTTAAATGGGCTTAGGTAGTCCTTAAAATTTAGGGATCGTTGGTGAAAACGGGCATAAATGTTGTTTCGATATTTTTCGCACTTACGACCTAGTAGTTCTAAATAGCATGTGATAATAACATATCTCGTTGATATCGCATCATGCGATACGTTGCCGAGAACACACGCGTGTAGTTGTGCTCCTTCAGATACGGCTAGTGATATTTCGTCATCTCCAATAACACCAATATTTATTTGTTCACTCTCTCAACTTCACTGAAAAGTAGCAATATGTCAACAAGACTAAAATCTGAGTTCGAAAAATCTTTGATTGAAGCCCTAAAATCTGAAAATGTTATCAAAGAAATATCTAATGCCATCATCAACACCATCAGCAGGAAATTTGCTGAAAAATTCGATTTTTATGAGGCTAAAATAGCCACCCTGGAAAGTGAAATTCAAGTTCCTAAATCAAATGCTGATAAAAATGAAAATAATTTCACCGAAGACACACTTAAGAAACTCGAAAGGAAAGTGGATTATCTCGAGCAGAGAACAAAAAATAAAAACATCCGTCTCATCGGCATCAAGGAATCCCGTGAAGAAAATGTGTTGACCCAGGTCAAGAAACTCTTTCAAGATAAGTTCAACGTATCGGTCGTCGATGAAATCACATCTGTGTTCAGAACAGGTGCCACTGATAAGAAAAATTCCCGTCATATCATCGTTGTTTTCAGAAATACGGAATTTAGGAATAATATATTCAAGAAAAAGAAACTTCTCAAAGGATCGAATATAGTTATGAAGGAGGACCTTACTCACGACAGATGGAAACTAGTCAGAGAGTCATCGGAGACGTATGGGTTCAATAACGTTTGGACGTCTAATGGAGCTGTCTTCGTCAGATCGGAGATGGGTGTTAAAAAACTGATTTCTGGTGTGTAGTTAGTAAGTTTAATTTTCGTTTATTGCGGCTCACTAGCTGTGTCATTTTTTTTTTGCACTTCTGGCGCATTGGCGAATTTATTAAGAGATGTTGTTGGGTCATTTGAATATACAATCTTTGGTTCCTAAATTTTACGAATTAAAGGTCTTTATTGAGCGGAATAAATTTGATATACTCGCACTGTCAGAGACATGGTTAAAGGATTCAGTTGATTCGGGAAGTTTGATGATTACAGATTTCAATTTTGTAAGGGCAGATAGGAATACTGGTGCAAGAGGCGGGGGGGTTTCGTTATATATTCATAATAGATATCGATTTGAACGACTTGATATTCCAAACGATTTTAATTTAGAACAGTTATTCGTAAAAGTTAGTTGTAAGGGAATTTCTTTTGTAGTTGCTGTTGTTTATAAACCCCCTCACTTACCTTACAAACTTTTTATTGATGCGCTAGAAACTAGTTTAACTCATGCTTTAACTTATTGTGAGGATGTTATCTGTGTTGGGGATGTTAATGTTAATTTTTTGGATGTGGATTTACCTTCAGTGAAATATTTCGATTCCATGCTTTCTTCTATCGATATGCAGCAACTTATTCGGGAGCCCTACTTCGGAATCGCTTATTGATATTATTTTGAGCAATGAAAATGGCATTGTGACGTCGGCCTTCTCGTGTCCATCTCCCTTTTCTCGACACAATGTGTAGCTTGTAAGGTGAGAATACAGAAAACAAAGATTGAACCGCGGATTTTCACCATCAGGGACTGCAGAGGGTTCGATGAGCAGTTGCTGTTCGATGACATTTCTGCCGCTGATTTTTCGAGGCTATTTCACATGTATGACATTGATGAGAAGGTGAAGTTTTTTTCGGATACATTGATGGAATTATTTAATAAACATTTTCCTGCGAGAGTTATTAGAACATCGAAGAGGCGTGCACCATGGATGACTGATAGAATAAGAGGTTTGATGAGGGAAAGAGACAAAGCCAAGGCTAGATATAAAAAACATAAAACTGAGGATAGGTGGGAGGAATACAAGCACCTGCGTAATGTAGTGAATCAGGCTGTAAAAGAGGAGAAGCGGTTATACTTTCATCATATCACCGTGAATGCTTCGAGTAGGGAACAATGGAAGGAACTCAAATCTCTTGGAATAGCGAACAAATCACGGTCTTTTCTTAACTTCGATGACCCTGATGAAATTAATGATTATTTTCTGAAAAATCCATCCCTTAATTCAGATAGTTCGGTATTGGATTATTATAAAGATAATTCGATTTGTTTGGAGGAGTTCAATTTTCGTCTTGTGGATGAGGAAACGGTTCTGAAATTCTTGCAGAATCTGAAAAATAGTTCTCCTGGTGTCGATAATCTTTCGATATCGTTTATCAAGATATGTTGTCCTCTTATCCTTCCTTTTATTGTGAACATCTTCAATACAATTTTGCTTGATTCTAAGTTCCCTACATCCTGGAAGCATGCTCAGGTTACCCCTATTCCCAAAAATCGTAGTCCTCAGCAACTCTCTGATCTTAGACCCATCAGCATTTTGTCAGGATTATCCAAGTTGTTTGAGAAAATAATGGCTGACCAACTTGCCGAATATCTTGAAAAAAATTCGATTTTGCCTGGAGTTCAATCGGGTTTTCGTTCGGGATACAGCTCCACTGGCGTACTGCTGGGGTTGACGGATGATATCCTGCGCTCGCTCGATGACTCTAAGTGTGTGGCTTTCTTTCTGCTAGACTTTAGCAGAGCCTTTGACACGGTTAAACATGACATTCTTTTAGCTATTTTGGAATCGTGTGGAGTCCGCGGGAATGCTCTGCGCCTTTTCGAGTCATACCTGGCGGGTCGTTCACAGAGTGTGAAGCTGGGTGGTAAAACCAGCCAGGCTAGGAATATTCTGGATGGTGTTCCTCAAGGTTCAATCCTCGGCCCTCTCCTTTTTTTGGTTTACACCAGCCAGTTCATCAAGTTTATTCAATATTTTAGGGTCCTTATGTACGCCGATGACTTTCAACTCTATTATGATTTCACCATAGATGACCTGGATGATGCAGCATTGAAAATGAATGAGGATCTGAATCGACTGGCCGACATTGCCGCGAAACATGCGTTGAAACTGAATGCGAAAAAATCATCTGCTCTCGTATTTGGTTCGAACAAGAACAAACAAATTATTAAGGACAGATACAAACCGACAATGAATAATGAGAGCATTCAATTCGTTGATAACGCAAGAGACTTGGGTTTGATGATAGACGATTCTCTCAGGTTTCGTGAGCACGTGGTCAGTGTGGTTCGGAAGGCGTATGATGCGTTAAGATTGCTGTACCCACATAGGTCGTGCCTTCCAGTGCATACTAAGAGGGTTCTGTGCGAATCTTTGGTCCTGTCGCAGTTCACTTATTGTTCACCTGTCTATAGTTTTTGTCTAGACAAAGAAACTTTGGACCGAATCCAACGTGTACAGAATTCCTGTATTAGGTTCATTTATCGAATTAGGAAGTATGATCATGTGTCTCATAAGTTGGGAGAATTGGGTTGGCTTCCGATGAGGACTTCCTTTGAATTTTTTTCTTTATGTGCATTTCACAATATCATTCTAAAGAGAAGCCCACCATATCTCTTTAACACATTGACGGACAGTACCTATTTGGCAGTTGCTTGTGATGTGACGCGCATGTATACTGATTTGATATGTTTCAAAATTGGAGTTATATACATCAAAATATTAGTAGTCATTTAGAGGATGTGAATATGGAAAAAAAACAACAGACGGCTTTAGACGTCATTGTCATAACATGAACATTTTTCTTCATTTTTTTATGACATGGACGTCCAAAGGCGTTCTCATTTCTTCAACAGAAAAAGTAAAATTTCTCTTCATTAGATTTGGTAAGAAAGTTATAATGGAAGTTTAACATGGAAACTACGTAATTTTCGAGCGTAACACTCTCACATTTGAACAAATACTGAACACGCTGAGTGGCTGTGTCGCGGCTGAATACTCGGTATGGCGAAGCGAATGATTCGATCAAAATCGTCATCTTTCGGGTTCACAAAATTCAAAATGTGTGAACGATGTGACGCTTTTTCATAATATCACGCTTTTCCAACGTCCAGGAACGTCATGTCGATGTTAGACGAGTTTATATTATAGGAAGACGTCTATAAACGTCTAAAAACTGTGCCGTCACATCATGCACAGTGACCTGAACGTCTATAGACGTCGTTGTCCGTCAATGTGTTAATAGATTGGTATACAGAACAGACGTACATAACATCAACATACGTCGAAGAAATATTTTGTCGTGCCCCCGTCACAGAACATCTATTTTTAAAAGAAGTTTCAGTTATAATATATGTAAGCTGTACAATGGTGTTCCTGATCATTTGAAACTATTAAATCAAAATATGCTCAAGAAAAAGATCAAAACTTATCTTCTCGATTCCGCATCAGTGTAATTTCTCTGTCATCTCTGTGAATTTTTTGTCTCTTGAAGTGCTAATATTTATGTATTCTGCTTCTGCTGACTATTTAAAATTCTCTCTTTGTTTTTAATTTTAGATTAAGATATGTTCAAATGTGCATTTTGTATATAACAAGGGTTAAGTGGTAGAGCACCCTCGGGTGAACTTCCCCTTGAGATTTCTTGTGAAATAAAGACCTTATTATTATTATTATTATTATATACCTACTCGTATGAAACCAAATCGACAGTCCAAGGCGTCCACTGATTTTGTCGCATACTCGCATACTAACCCAGGTGGGGGTAAGAGAGAAAGCGGCGAAAGCGCATGTGTGACAGTCTGCTTATTGTCGAGCACGAAGCACGAGGAACAAAAGAGCATACTATTTTTAGCCCTGCTCATTCGCCTGCTTTTTTAGCATGCGTTACTGTACTTTTATGCAGGCTTAGAACGTCATTGACATGTTCTTTTATTATCACCAATTATTAATCTAAGAATAAGGCTATTTTCGATGACACTTAATAAGCATCGATCAATCAGGCAGACAGACCCACAAGAGTTTCTTCCTTTACCGAACCCTAATTATGCAGGGGTAGACTAATGATATTTCATTTAATCACAGAGAAAAAGAGTTTGTGCAGATAAATAGGCGTAAAATATTGTAACGCCCGAAAGCCCCTCCCACCGCTCGAAAACATCGCGAATATCGAGAGAATATTCTTGAACAGGAAAGTATCGATATAAAAAATAAGCGCGCTGGGCTCGAGAGCAGTTAGTGTACTGAATAGAGCCGAGTGAACAGTGAATTCTGAACAGTAACAAAGTGCAAACTAGTGAAAGTAAATGAGCGAGTGTGTGAATAAATTAGAGTAAGTCCTTGTACATGATGGGGTGGAGAGTTCAACCCTAATATACGGATTTTTTTCGTTAGGAAAACGGCGACGGAACACAAACATTATTTACGAATTATACGATGATACAGTAGGGCGAATGGAGCATTCTGTGGAAAAATTACGGACTTCGGATGGGACGGCAGGGTTGAAAGTTCAACACTTAACTTTCATAATTGTTTTTTGACAAGGTGAACTGCGACAGAGCACAAACCTATTTTGTAGAATGATTAAGTAGGGCGAAAGGAACATTCTGAAAAAATTGACGTACTTCGCATGGGACCCTTAACTTTTACAATTTTTTTTTTCACAAGGAAAACGGCGACGGAGCATAAACAGATTTTGAACGATTCAGTGGGGCGAAAGGAACATTCTGTGAAAAAATTACGGTCTTCGGATGGGACGGCGGGGTTGAAACTTCAACCCTTATATCTCATAATTTTTTTCATAAGGAAAACGGCGATGGAGTACAAACAGATTTGGAATTTTTTTGGTTTACTCAACTTAACTCAACTGGGGAACATGATGGGGATCATTTTCAATAGAACGGGAACGAAGATACTGGCATGCAGTTTCAACCCGAGCAGTCAGACGGCGAAGGAGAAGACTGCGGAAAGCTATTTCCAACAACAAGGGTACTGCAGAGAGGGAGAGGCTTGTAGATTCAGTCATACCAACTAGGGTGTTCGGAGAGCGAACGTCTTTAGAAGGGGCAGTGGAACGTCCGAATTCCCTGAATACGACCTTGCCGCCGCGCGTAAACATCTCGAATGTCGCTTTCGGTGCTGTGAGAACATTCTCGAACAGGGACGTATCAATATAAAAGATACGCGTGGTGGGCTCGAGGGTAGTTAGTGTTCTGAATAGTAACAACGTAGTGTGAGTAAATTAGTGAGTGTCTAAATAAATAAAGATAAGTCATTGAGGATAAATTATTGAAGTAGTAGTGTAAATAAATTAGACGTTCTGGAAAAAAGACAATTTGATTAACCCAGAGAACGTTACAATGTCTTCATCACGCGGGACAGTTTGTAAGGCTGGTTGGCACCGTTTTTTCATTTATCTTCGTAATGAAATTTAACGAAAATGCGAACTGGGAGAATAGTGGGTAAAATAATTCCTTTTTTGTTCTTAATCCTGATGGTTTGGTATTGGAAATATTTAACCAAAATCATCCAAATCCTTAATCATATTTTGGTCGAACATTGATTCCTTTTTGTCAAAACGAAAAAATGATCATTATTTTTTGTATAGTTCAAATTCGAGCCTAGTTCATTCAAACGAATAGTACGAAAGTATCAAAGTTGAGCTGGGTTCAAACTTTCACTCAGCTCGAATTTGGAGTGTACAACTGGGCCTTACGAGTGATATATTTTATACATTTTTGTAGAAAACTCACAGTGATCATCAATGCCAACGGCCCACCGTAAATCACCAAACCAAAAAATACTATCATTATTAGCGTGAAGACGAAGCGCACTATCCAATTCCTCCATTTGTCCGGCAAATCTTGCAGCACCCATTCTAAGGTGGTTGGTGCTTTATCTGTGCCAGTTGGGATTGTGTGAGATAGATCCATTTGAGCCTTGAGTTCCAACTTGTCATCTTCGCTGTCTATCTGTAAAAATAACATCAATGTTATTTATACGATGTTTGTATTCCTTTTTGTATTTCGCAGTCTTAAAGCAGCTTTCACAGAAATTTAATTTTCCTAACACGTTTTTGAAACTAGTCCCTCTACCAGTTTGATACCCAAAGAATCTTTTTTTATTGAGAATGATCTGGAAGAACAGTGATAATAAATTTTTATGGACCATTAGTTTGATGCAACAATGAGCCTCTTCATTTCCAGAACCTGTCAATTGACGGCTTGCATGGCCGTTCTTTCACGGCCTTTATCGAGTCATCTACAAAATCATGTGCATCGGAGCATGCAAATTTTGGAACGGAAACGGATTTCAGACGTACCAAATGACAACACGGCACTATTAATAACGCGAAAGAACCTATACAGGGTGATTCAAAACTCGAGGAGAAAAATTAAGGCACATTTAGAGACTGGTATTCTTGATTAAACGAAAAAAAAAATTTCGCCCGATGAGGCTTCGTTTTCGAGTTTTTGGACATTAATGTTTCTGTATGCAACCAATTAAATTTCATGAATTACAGTAAGCCTAGAAATAAATGAGATGAATGTCACCTGGTGACAGAACATTGTTGGCCAATTTAAAAATTGCTTTGCTGGTTTAGTGTACGGTTTTGTGATGGCAACTCATTAAAAGCTTGTCGGGAGTAGGTACAACATGAGATTTCCTAATAGACGACAACCATCTCGCCGGGTGTTTTCTGACGCTTATCAAAGGTGCTATGGCCAGCGAGATAACCTGATTTGAATCCTTTGGATTATTTTGTACGGGGACATTTGAAGCAGCAAGTTTACGCAATGGAAATTAATGATAAAGAACCATTAATCGAACGAATTACACTATTCAACAAGGGTTCTCCCACCTAAGAGATTTATATTTTTTTTGTTAGGTATCCCTCACCTTATTACAAAAATAATAGTACTTACGTTTGTTTAGCTCCCGTTATCAAAATAAAAGACATGCGTGAATTGTACATGTTCGCACTTCTGTACCCTACGATACTTTATAAAATAAACAAACTATTGAAACAAGTTCAGTTTCTGACAGAATGGAATGACTTTGAAAAAGAAGCCTGGTTGTCCTTTGTAGAAGTGACCAAAAATTTTCTTGGCAATCACAAATCTCCGCAATATGTAAATATCGTCAAAACGATGTTAAAGGATCATCAAAAAATGGGATGCAATAAACAAACTATTGAAACAAGTTCAGTTTCTGACAGCATGGAATGACTTTGAAAAAGAAGCCTGGTTGTCCTTTGTAGAAGTGACCAAAAATTTTCTTGGCAATCACAAATCTCCGCAATATGTAAATATCGTCAAAACGATGTTACAGGCTCATCAAAAAATGGGATGCAACATGTCCTTAAAGCCCGTTGGCAACAGCCGAGAATTCTCTGGAGAATTCTCTACAAAATTCTCGCAAGAAAACGGCAGTGATTATTTTGTATGAAACTGAACAGAGAATTCTACCGAAGGTGCGTATGCAACGGTATATAATTCACGGCGCATGAATTTTCGAGCAAATTCTCTAGAGAATTCTCGACTGTTGCAAACGGGCTCAAAAATACACTTTTTGCAATCACATATTAATGTCTTTCCACAAAATATGGGAGCCGTAAGTGACGAGCATGGAGAGCGATTCCATCAAGACATCGCGTCATTTGAAAAACGCTACCAAGGCAAAGGGGAACCCTCTATGCTTGCTGATTATTATTGGTCCATCGTTAGAGAAATACTGGAGTCGTCCTACAGCAGAAAAGACAAAAGATCTAAGCGATCGGAATCTTTTACACCATTGCAAATATTATAATGCATTGTTTTTGTTAAAAATCATGAATATAATTATTAAAAAACAACAAGAGCTAACTTCCACTTTTTATTTATCGTGCGTTTATACCTTGGCTAAGAAGATTAAAAATATATATATTTTCCTTAGGTGGGAGAACAAAGCTATAATTTTGTCGATCAGTGTTATTAATGCAGTCGAATCCCCTCAGAACAGGCAAAACATGCAATTAGTGAACAATTCCTTTATTCTGAGTTGCCAAGCATTTATCGATGCTGATGGTGTCATTTTCGATCATTTCATTTAATTTTTACTGTATTTTTATCACCTATTATAGTTTAAAATTGATGACATGCAGAAATTTTAACACTTAGGTATACCTCGGAAACAAGGCAATATCCAAAAATTTTATTTCACTTTTTTTTGTAAAGAATAGCAGCCTGTATACGTTCCTCAATATTTCGCCTCGAGTTCTGAATCAACCTGTATATGATCGGCTACTAGTTGAAAATAAACATTGTAATCCAAGATTATACAGTAGATGAGAAACGAAGGGACTAAAGTAGTGTGAGCGCCATATGTGTTTCAAATGTGTTTCTAAGACCCTAAGACTTGTTAGAATAGCAATTCGAAGGTCATTTACAGAAACTTATGGAATTTTGTAAGATTTCAGAATTTTTTTGTGTAATTTCTTGGTGAAAATGTCAAAATATCGCCATTATTGCATGCATCAAATAGAATGGATTTTCCGAAATTAAGTTCTTTAGTTTACTATAAGGAAAATGGAAATGTAAGTATTGAAATTGGTAACATGTGACTCGGTCATTCATTTATTCTTTTTTTCAGTGATCCAAAGTAGATACAATTTTCAGGGCGTAAAGGCCTACAAACACTAGTGACTACAACATGAGCAGAGCACATTTTACTGCAAGTCAATTGAGAACTGTTCATCCACGTGAATTGTTGTATGCAGGAAGCATCCATTGCATCAAGCGCCTATTATGGGAATTTATGACTTTCATACGTCCATTCAAAGATTCTCAATTGCTACTTCTTCAATATATTCCGAAATGCAAAGGTTTTATTGATTTCGTTTTGGGAATCGAGTGACTGTCAAATTGTTATTTGGAAACTCAAAGTTTCATGGAACCTGCGGTGAGTGTTTTGCTCATTCATTAATCAATTTGAATTTTGTGTCATAACCAGACCATATCATAAAGAAATCATAAAAAAGGCATAAAGAAACTAACTGACGGGCTAACATAGAGTCTTGTGTACCTCTGTAAGGTTTTTTTTTTTTAATTGTGGTTCTGAAAAGTAACTGAAATGCGTATGCTGTGATGGTATATTGAATATTGGTACATGTTAATTTCTGATATAAATAGTACAAATTCAACTAATTTATTAATTCCAGATAATGTATTGCACAGATATAACACCTTTAACGTATAGCAGATCACCACATATATACTTTTGTGTCCTAGTCAAAGCTCTATTAGTTAAATTGATTCCAAACAATGTTCAGATGAAAACTAACATTCTGATCACAAAACAAAACCATACTTTTGTTTTGTCGCTCAGGATGTCTTCTGGTCTCAACAATATCGATAATGAAATTCAAAACAAGGAATAAAATTCGAATTTCGCGCCCCTCAATTATAAAACAAAAAACTGTTAATAAACAGTTTTTCTGTATCGACAGTACTATGACTATGAACATAACGTGCGTTCAAAAAAATTCGTTGTCAAGTAGGCTATGGAATTTTAAACCTTGATATTCGGTGTGTGAACGTAGGTCTCTTATTGAATTACTTCATCTTCCCAAAATGTAAACAATGATGACATTAACCTTTACATAGTAATTTTGGATGGAAAGTGGAAAGGCACTTTTAATTTTGCGGTTAGAAAAATTTTAACCGATGACCACAATTTTCATACGTAAAGCCCGTTTGCAGCAGCTCTGGAGAATTCTGTACTCGCAAGAAAACGGCAGAGATTATTTTGTATGCAACTGAACAGAGAATTCTACCGAAAGTGCGTATGTAACGGTATATAATTCACGGCGCATGAATTTTCGAGTGAATTCTCTAGAGAATTCTCGGCTGTTGCAAACGGGCTTAACACGTTGACTGCTACAGTAATTTTCAGATTTCTGGCCAAAAATGAAATTTTGATTTTATTACATTATATTATTAAAAAGTCTAAATCTAATCTAATATGAATAAAGCACACTAACAATCTCAATTTTTTTTTGATTCTCTATAAATATTGAATTGATTTGGTCGTTACTGAAAATCCATGACTAAACTAAAGAACTGAATTACATGAAAATAAATATTGGACAATTTATCAAAATTAATTTTGGTTATGAAGAGGCATAATGCTTTCTCCTTATTCATAACGTTCTACTGTAAAAGTTCAACAAAAGAAAATAAGTCCCACATTTTGCCATTGACTGATGCATACTGAACTTCAATTTTTTTTTTGGATGCTGCAAGAATAGGTAATCAATCTTTTTAATTTTCTGATAACGTGTCAATTATTATGAAAATAAAGTGATGTCTTTCATTCAAAATCGTGTGGCATAAAAAATGCAACAGATACTCCAGCCACTTGAGATAAAATCCGTTAGTGGCGCTTCTGTCATCATATTTTCATTATTGCTGAATAACTTTGAGGTTTTCTTTTTTGATCGACCACTACTTTTTTTTTGCTTGAACATACCTGTTCCGTCAACGCATCGCAAAACAGTACTTTCGAAAGATTGATTCTTTTAGCAACATTGGAAATGCCGCTGGAACATTAAAGAATATTTTCAATTTCTTTCTATTTTCTCCTCAAATCTGAAGTAGGATTCAATAATAAATGCTTATTACGCGTCCGTAAAAACCATCTTTGTAATCCAAAATGCTAATTTCTAACTCGACAGTTCACCTGGAAAATAGTACAGCAAAAGCTAAGAATTACGTTTATACACGAAATATCGACCTTCAAAATTCTATAGCCTACTAAACGATGAATTTTTTTGAATGCACGTTATTTACTTTCACATAGTTGCGTTACTTTTGTCCGATAAAACTATAGTGTATGTAAATACAGGGTGATTGTTTATATTTTTCCTAATATCTATCTCAGTCAATATTGGTCGTACGAAAACGTTTGAATTTGTAATATTTTTTATGGGCAAAAAGAATTCAGTACTATTAAATGCACAGTGTAAACCTAAAAATTTTATGTGAACTCTTATTTTTGAATGGTTCACCCTGTATTTCATTTTCCTAATCAGTAAAGCTTCTGGTTTCAAATACATACTTTATCGAGGTTATTTTCAGTTATTTTAAAAATATAGGTTTTTTCGTCTAAATCTAAGGCAGCTGTAGAACGCCATTCGAGAATGAAAAGATACGATATGTGGATTGGCAGGAACGGGACCATTCTATGGCCTTCTAATAGTCCCGACTTAACCCCATTGGACACTTTTTATGGGGATATTTGAAATCTAAAGTGTACATGGAGGGTCCGCAAAATATTGAACACAACCAAAATAGAGGAAAAAATTGATAACCTCAATAATAATCCAGAAATGATAAGGAAAACCCTAAAAAACTTAATGAAAAGATACCGATTGTGTGTAAAAGTGAGTGAGGGACATTTCGAACACTTAACTTTTTTTTTAGTTAATAAATAAATGGAAAGAATATCAGTTGTTGTGTTTCCCACGGTTCGTTTGATATAAAGAAATCGCATCGTTGTCGTGTGGCGTACCACAGCTACCTTAGATGTAGACGAGAATATCTATATTTTCAGAAAACAGCAAGAGATAACCTCAATAAAGTATATATTTTATATATATTTGAAATTAGAAGAAAGAGCTTTACCGATTAGGAAAATAAAATACAGGGTGTACCATTCAAAAAATAAGATAAAAAAAATAAAATTTTCAGGTTCATGCTTTTATGCATTTCCTATTAATGAATTCTTAGGGCCCATAAAAATACTACAAATTTGCCCATTTAAACGTTTTCGTACGACTAATATCAACTGAGATAGCTATTGGGTAAAATATAAACAATCACCCTGTACGTACGTATTTCATCATCGAATATTTACGCATGTGTCTGGGCAAAGATTCCGAAAATAACAGTCTGATTTCATTGCTACAGGAAGCTGAACATTGAACTTCAAATCTGAAGAATAAAGTTACTTGTGTCCCCCTTAGAATATTCAATTCATGATTAAACATCGTGCGGAAAGAGCAATCCACATGAGTCGGGACCAAAACTAGTTAAGTGATTTTAATCGAAAGCGTAAGTCCTTCGAATTACATGAAATCTCGATGGAAAAAATAATTTCAAACCGAACTTTGATCATGAGATTGAAATTCTTTCATATGAATTACTGCTACACTAGACAATTGAAGCTCATGAAAATTTATATCTTATTGTAATGCCTTAAATGAATTTCCTCTATTTCTGTGGCCTAATCAATCAATTCCACAACGATTTGCTATTTACTACGGTAACATGTGCAGGGATATCCCATTCAAGCTGGACACAAACCGCCATACATCACGTGAGCCTGGTATGCCATACATACATAACTAAAGATTATAGAGTAGAAATAGAGGAAACGAAGCGACTAAAGTGATGTGAGCGCCATCTGTGTTTCAAATGTGTTTTTAAGGCCCTAAGACTGGTTAAAATTTTAATTCGAGGGACATACGAAATTTTGCGAGATGTCAGAGTCATATGGCCATAATGATCAAACAGGTTCTGAATGTTTTGATTCTCGTATCCATAGACAACCTCGTATCGCCTTTTGTCTTTTGAACCCGTTCTAGTTGCTGATTATTGAAATTTTGGTCTAATTTCTTGGCAAAAACCTCAAAATATCGTTCGAAAATTATTGTTTGGTGAAGAACTGTGGACCAAATAAAACGAATTCTACTAAGGAAAATGGGAATGTAAGTATTAACTGGTAACATGTGACTCGGTCATTCATTGATTTTTATTTTCTGTGCTACGAAGTGGATAGAATTTTCGAAGCCTAAAGGCCTGCAACCACTACTGACTACACCATGTGCAATGAACATTTTACTGCAAGTCGATTGAGAACCGTTCATCCATGTAAATTGTTGCATGGAAGCATCCCTTACATGAAGGGCTCATTTAGGGATATTTATGACTTTTATACGCCCATTCAAAGATTTTGAATTGTCTTCAATATATTCAGAAATGCAAAAGATTTATGGATTTTGATTTGGGAATCGGGTGACTGTCAAATTATTGTTTGGAAAGTCAAAGTTTTATGAAACCTTCTGTGAGTGTTTTGTTCATTCGTCAATCAATTTGTATATTAGGTCATAAAGAGACCATACCATGAAGAAATCATAAAAAAGCATGAAGAAATTATACTGACGGGCTTGAATACAGGTCTTGTATACCTCTGTAAGGTTTTTTTCAATTGTGGTTCTGTAAATTTTGTAAATAATATGTAAGTAACGGAAATGTGTTTACTATGACGGTAAATTGAATATTGGTTCATATCAATTTCTGATATAAATTGTACAAATTCAACTCAGTTTATTAATTCAAAACGTTTTCACAGAAAAAACACCTTTGACGTTCCTATAGCAGATAATCATGTACTCTTGTATTCTAGTCAAAGCTCTATTAGTTGTCCATAATTTAAAATGTTTGTAAATTTTTTATAGTTTGCAAATAAAAATTTAACACATCCAACAGCGTATTTCATTGATACCAATCGATTCCAAACAATGTTCAGATGAAAACTAACATCCTGGTCACAAAACGAAACCACCCTTTTGTTTTGTCGCTCAGGATGTTTGTTTTCTGGTCTCAACAAGGTCAATATTGTAATTCAATACAAGGAATAGAATTTGAATTTCGCGCCCCTCAATTATAAAACAGAAAACTGTTATTAAACAGTTTTTCTGTATTGATAATACGTTTTCAGCGCCATCTCATTGTAAAATGTGTTTTCACTGGCCAAAATGTAGTCGGTTTTTAGTACTAGCGATATAAGGGCGTTTCCTATCTTTCTACTCTATAATCTTTGTAGATAACGTCTTCAAGTAGGCAATGATATTTTAAAGGTGGATATTTTTTGTCCAAACGTAATTCCTAGCTTTCGATGTACCATTTTCCAAGTGAACTGTCAATTTAGCGTTCTGGATTCTGATTTGGGATAAAAAAGCTACAATCTAATATATATAGCGATTTTCTAGAGCAGGGGCGACGGGACTGAGCATCTACAAACATTCTGCTGCTATTTGTAGGTCAATTTTTGTTTCGAGTAAAATTGTAATATTCGAACTTTTTTCAGTGAATACAGATTCTCCAAAAGGTGCTCTTCAAGTCCTAAGTCGTATAAAATTGAGATATTGGAATTTTTTTTCTGTTCTTCTCAAGGTGCTCTTCAAAACCTATATACTACCTGGTTTTATCGGGCGAGAATTCACCCCCACCACACCCCACCTGTGTTACAGGAAAATATTCGCGAATAAAATTGGTATATTCGAATTTGATCACCAGTACGATCTCTTCGCTTCGCTATCGTTTCGTTTTGAGCTTACAGACACGCCTGGCTGAAGATGCTATAAAGCTGGGGTGCTCAGACTTAAATAGCCTGCGATCTACTTCAATATTATCAGACTCCGATCGATCGACTTTGATAAATTGCAACTATGAGTAATGTAGTGGAAGTATCATACAGAATGAGTCTTTGACTCGCAAAAATAATTTAATAGTAGATTCTTGAGGTCCAAAGAAACACTTTTTTCCTATACCATTTTTTCCGATTCATCCCTGATAAAAAGATATAGGTAGCCATTTTTTGTTTTTATAATGAGCTGTGCCACCCCTGGAAAAACAAAAACAATATAAAACCTTCAGAATAACTAGCTAAATCTGTGACAGTACACATCTGTGGATCTTTTGAACAGAGTTGTATTCAGCAAAAGTACCCGATTTTCAAATTTCACACATAATTTTTACTCATCACAAGTATTCGTGTCCGAACTTCTCGAAATATTCAGTGATAGTTAGTGGCTAAGAGGACTGGGGAAATAAAATCCTTTATGAGATGCCGACGTTTCGACCTTCATTTCTGGTCTTTATCAAGGCTAAAAATAGAATTTACAGCTTTAAAACATAGGGCGTAACACAATGCCATAAAATCTTTACAATAAAAACAGTAACAATATAAGACAATGTATAAAGCAAGTCACAAAACGGCAAATTTCAGACAGGAGGCGACACATCTAAGAAACACGTACCTATTCATATGGAGTACCCCTTATATTCCCCAGAAACATACATGAAACCATATCGTCAAGTTTTGAAATGTTAATGTAGGCCTTTGTCATTAAATAAAATTATTGAGGAATCCCTCATTAGAGCTCTTCACGTAGTAAAAACATATCTTCCATAACAAACAATGAAAGTCGTTTCCGTAACAATTGACACATACAGAGGGTCGAAAGTCATATGGCGATCTAATATCACTGAGAACAGGTATGTTCCTGAAATCTCATTAAGAACGAACAAACAATTCGTTTATACCTCTCCAAAATTAGAGAGCAAAAATTGAAACTTCCGCTGCACCGATAAGATACGCATTAATTAAGGAAAATATTGAAATCAATATTAGAATATTATCAATACAAGGAAATGAGAGTTTATCGCTAGTTTGATCGAAAACACAGGTACAGGTAGGGAGCACGACTACTTCTTGTCAGTTCAATATTTTATTGAAAAATACTGCAAATATTTCCCTACGGTTGATTAGTTTCACACAACAGTAAATATCACACATAGCTAATATTTCATTCTTGCTAGAACTTCTCTTCACATTATTTATATAGATACAAGTATTTGTAATCCTACGAAAAATAAAATTAAGAAAAAAAAATTAAAGAGTTTTCTAAGGTCTAACTAAAAACTTATATTACTCTAGTCTATATGGTTCTGATAAGAGAAAAATGTTTGAAAATAAAGCATGTATCTTATCCCATGAAATAATAAACAATAATAATACTTTCGTAATAAAGTCTCCGTGAAAAAATTTGGTTTTGGAGGTTAGCAGAAGGTCCGGTTCCAAACAGGAACTTTCCGTTTTTCAAATGGAAACATGTTTTGGCCCATTCGAAAGCTTACGAAAAAATGAAATCCCATAATAATCTTTGTTTTTTATTTCAATATTGTGGCCATCAGAGGAAACAAGAAAGCCTCTTGAAAAAAAAAATGAAAATTTAAAAATTTAATTTTATTCCCAAAAAACAAGTATGCTTTCGTATTTGTATGCATTTGTAGTTTTTGTTTGTTCCCGAAGGAACTCAATAGATGTTTTTCAGTGTTTTAATTTAAGTTATCGGTTGTGAAACTACTAACTCTATTTTGTCTTTCTTCTGATAACAACAAAATTGAAGGAAATTAAAAATCAATTGACGAATTTCAGCGTTTTCTTTTCAAGTTATTCTATGCAGAAATATTAATTTCATTCCTTATACCCAGCTCTGTATATAAAATCGATATATATTTAATATGTCATACAGAGTGCCACGTTTGTATTTATTTCAGGAATAAAATAATGAGGACATTCGTTCTTCAACCATATATTACAACAATTCAAGTACCATATTTCCTATTTTCAGATATCCAACTCTATATTTTCTACTACTTATCACCGATATAGAATACTCAACATAATGCCTCATAATTAGAAAATATATTATATGTTCATCTACCTATGATACACTATAATAAACATATTTTCCATTGATGTTCGCACAACAAATTTTATAGAGATCACCTCCATCATTTGTAGGTTATTTTGGACGATTTTTTCATAAACCTGGCGTTGACCAGAAAATTTTTCATTATTCTGAAAAAAAAATTTTTCATTATACTGAAAATTTTTGCCCCACTTTGAGGACCTGTACAATGAAAACGGCTTGCCCGAAAAATATGCCTCTATCATTTGAGGAAAAATATAATTTCTATTGCAACCATATTTTCGATGTTTCCAGTCCCACTAAAGATATATTGGAAAATTGCGAAAACGCCTCTTTGGGGGCAACTTTTAGCCACCCTACCTAAGGGAAAACCTAGGAAACTTACATTAAGATATATCTGGAGCAATTAATACTTTGGTAGAATTTTTTCATAATTGTATGTTGGTTCTACTGGTTTTTAAAAGTATTTTGCGGAACGAGCGAAGAACTCAGAAGTTCAAATGGAAGGATTAACTGGAACCTGTGTTTGGAGATCTTGGTGGAATTTCAACCTCGAGGACAGAGTCTAGGATGAAAATTAAAAGCGTTGTAAACAGTACGAATCAGAGTTCAATGTCGATATGTATTCACCGTAATATCTGTTTCAAATTCGATTTAAATGAAGGATCAGAGAAAATTGAACTCAACCTTCGGCAGGAGTCGAAATGAATAAGTCTTTGCAAATGAATGTCTTCGATCATAACCTAGTAATATGCTGCAATACAATACATGAGCAAAAATGACATACAATTCAAGTGTGATTGAGGTTCTTGAAGTGTGTGAACATGACTTTTTCGGAGGCAGTAATTGATGAAAGGACTTACCAAGTACATATCATTTATTTTTGTAATTGTGATTTTTATTTCAGACGATTCATCATCTTTTCGATGATACTTCAAAAACATCAACCATTCCTAATACATTACTATGTCGTATTGAAGTTTGATAGTTTCATCCATTAATTCTACAATAAAAATAGGTTTTGATTAAAGAACCTCTTCAATGACCAGATCAGCCACAGAACAAAAGGTCTATCAATTTCAGGACAAACGAGTTTTGAAAAACTTCAAGATAATATCTGTCATGTTTATGTGAATAAGGGTCATTTTCACCAAGAATATAAACCTAGACCCCCATTAAGCTAGCAGAACCACTTTCGAATTTTGTTTTTTTTTTGCGGCCATAATTTTAGGATAATTTTTACCCCAATTAGAAATTTTTTGCTCCCCAAGCTAAAGATTTATATATAACAGGACATACCAAAAAATATCAATAGCAATATATAATAATAATAATAATAATAATTATTATTATTATTAGAACGAGAGACGGAGAATGCTACAGCTCACCATTGCACTGAAGCAAAATTAAGTCTGTATGCAGAACGCCTGAGGAGATATAAAAGCAATTATAGCCGGAAAAGAGACAATAATTCATTCGAAAAGTCGGAAGAATCTTTCTACCGGTCACTCACATCGTCGGATGGTGAAAATGGAAAGTTACCACCAAAGGAAGCCATTGAACAATTCTGGACCGAACAATTATCAACGAAACCTCACTTCAATGGAGATACCGGATGGATTGAAGATGAAAAATCTGAAGCTATAAAATATGAGCCGATGCAGGATGACATGATCACAATTGAAGAAGTAAAATCAGCTATCAGAGCACTTCACAACTGGAAAGCACCTGGGCCTGATGGATTACAGAACTTCTGGATCAAGAAACTTTGGATCATGCGTGACAAATTGACCTCCACAATAAATGATGTCATTGAAAATCCTGAAAGAGTGCCAGTATTCCTTACACATGGCACAACATACTTGTTACTTAAAAACCAAAGGAATACAGAAGACCCATCCAAGTACCGACCAATCACATGTCTTCCAACGATGTACAAATTAATCACATCGTGCATTTCAAACCGAATTCACAACCATTGCGAAAGGAATGACATCATCGCCATGCAACAGAAAGGATGCACCAAAGACAGCCGAGGGTGCAAAGAACAACTAATAATAGATTCAGTTATCTGCAATCAAGCGTTCTCCAAGCGAAGGTATCTTTAAGCTGCGTGCATAGACTACAGAAAAGCATTCGATTCTATACCTCACGAATGGCTCCTGACGATCTTGAAGATTGACAAGGTGGATCCCAATATTGTTAAGTTCCTGAAAAACGCCATGTCAACCTGGCGTACTAGTCTTCAAATGAAAGCAGCAGATTGCTCCATTACAACAGGACCTATTCCAATAAGACGCGGAATTTTCCAAGGAGACTCGCTGAGCCCTCTGTGGTTCTGCATGGCCCTGAATCCCTCGTCTCATAGATTGAATTCTACGGACTACGGATTTTCCATCAAGAGCGGCAGTAGAAATATGATGAAGCTGAATCATCTCCTTTACATGGACGACTTGAAACTCTTCGCATCTACCAAAAAACAAATGCAACTGATGCTGAAAATGGTGGAAGGATTCTCGGAAGACATCAAAATGAAGTTTGGACTTGAAAAATGTCGACTGCTTAACATTACGAGAGGGAAAATAGAAGATGGTACGTTCAAACTCAAGGAAGGTGCAGAAATTGAAGCATTAAAGGAAGGAGACACATACAAGTATCTAGGCATAAAACAGGCAAGAAAAATCAATCAGACCCAGATGAAAAAAGAATTAACCGAGGAGTTCACCCGAAGATTGAGGAGGATAATGAGAACTGGTCTTAACAGCAAGAATCTGATAAAAGCGATTGACACCTACGCTTGCTCGGCGCTGAGCTATTCATTTGGTATTATCTCTTGGACGACTACCGATTTAGCAGCTTTACAGAGAAAAATAAGGACGATGCTGACTAAACACAATGAACATCACCCCAAAAGCTCAATAGAACGGACAGAGCTGCCACGACATCTTGGGGGTAGAGAAATTGTTGATTTGTCCAACCGTATGTCCCAGGAAATTGAAGGACTTCGAAAATATTTCTTGAGCTAGGCAGCTTCGTCAGAACTCCATCAAGTAGTGGGTGTTGCTGATAGTTTTACACCATTAAAGCTACAACAGGATCACTTGGAAACGGTCGAACACTCTGCAGAAAGTAAAATGCAGAAACTGATTGGCGAACCTTTGCATGGGAGGCACCAGAACGAGGTCAACCATGATTACGTCGACATATCTGCGTCGAACTACTGGTTGACTTCCGGAAGGTTGTTTCCTGAGACAGAGGGCTTCATGCTCGCCATCCAGGATCAGGTGATTCCAACAAGAAATTACATGAAGTACATCGACAAGGATACCTCAGTGGCGGACGATAGCTGCCGTTATGGCTGTGCGACACATGAAACTGTCCAGCACATCACGGGGGGATGTCAGAAGTTCGGGGGCACGGAGTACAAAAATAGACATGATGCTGTTGCCAAGATTCTTCACCAAGAATTGGCACTAAAACACCAACTTCTAACTTCGAAAAAGGTTCCTTATTACAATTACCATACGGATGCTGTGCTGGAAAACGAACATCACAAGCTCTACTGGGATCGCACGGTTCTCACAGACCGAAAAATAACCCACAATATAGACCAGACCTCATATTGCTCAATAAGGATGAGGACAGATTCATCGATGTGGCAATTCCAAATAATAACAATCTTCTAGATAGGCACACTGAAAAAATTTCAAAATACAGAGATCTCGAGGAACAGACCAGAAGACAGTGGAAGCTGAAAGATATCAAGACTATCCCTATTGTATTTCATCTACAGGCCTGATACCGAAGAAACTACTAGAGAACTTGAGGAAACTTCAGTTGGACTAAAATATCTATAGAGTCATGCAGAAGGCCGTACTGCTCGGAACGACGAGAACTGTACGCAAGTACATGGGGAATGCAGAGGAACACCGTCTGCTCCGACAGGAAGTGCGGGTGGAGCAGGAATCCAACCTATAGCAGGGAGGCGAGGAGATTCCCGGACTCGACCGCCACCACGAGCCCGACAACCTGGAAAGGGCTCCAACAGAGTTTAATACTTTTGATATCTGAGATATCTAGGATAAGTGAATTTTCCTCTGGAGAGGAGTGTGAAAGCCGCAAGGCTAAAGTCATTTAAGTAATTCTCTTTCTAGTCTTATCATTCAATTCTGGTGCTGAATTGTTCTACTCGAAAGGTTATGTACTCTTAGTCTTCTCAAAATTATTAATCAATACATTTCCATCTTTTCATCATTTCATTATAAAGGAAATGTGTCCTCGTGCAAGACTATAAAGATTCTCTGCTCATTTTACAGTTTTTCACGAGTCTTCTCAATCACGAATAAATATTTTATTATACTTTACACCTCAACTAGATTTTCAGACCACCCCAGATTTTCTCAAATGGAAATAGGTATGTAACACCGGAATTGAATTCTTCTCCACGTCTTCTCATTGGTAACGAATACTGATTTATAGTCTTCTCATGATCATTTCTGTTATTTGAATCAGTGTATTTCATTTTTTTAAACAACTCTGATGTTCACCTCTTATGTACATATGACTAAATAGTAGTAGTAGTAGTAGTAAACTTTATTGAAACAATGTTTCAAAGGGCTAACGACCTAGGTCTTCCTGCCCTATGACTAAATACTATGTCGAGTTTCAGATGAATGAATCCTCATGTTTTTCAGGGTGGACCCTGGATTTGTAGTTTTCCTTCAAAACACGATATGAAATTCTTAGCTATGGTTCAACGATCAATGGTAAACCATGATATTGGTTGATAGTCTCTCGTCCTTGGCTCCACCTTGGAAGGCCTACTCTGGTAATCGTGCAAATTGGTATGATCTACTCATTGTAATTTCTCAATTCTCATTGATACATTCTCACTTTCATTCATCTTGCTCTATATACATGTTAGTTTTCAGCCTTCTGAACTTCTCGAACCAATGATTATTGGTTTCCCTCATTAGTACTCTCATAATTTATCAATTGTATCTTTTTTTTTCTGATGGATGTTCTAATCGTGCTTACTTGTAAGCAGTCCGTGTCTGTAATTGTTGTATTCATTGATAAATTTCTGCACTCTTCAAGACCAAGGTAATGTATATTAATTAATTAATGAGAATTGGTATTCCACAGGGTAGCATAGTTGGTAATGTTTTGTTTATTATATATGTTAATGATGCACCAAAATCTGTTTCATCTCTAAATTATTTTCAACTTGATTATGCTGATGATAAAAATGTCTTAATTACAGCATGTAATTCACAAACATTACTTGATAGTTTGCAAAACAGCTTTAGGGCAATATCACATTGGATCACCAATGAATATCTACTCTTAAATGATAATAAGACAAACTGTGTAATGTTCCACACCAACCGCTTAGAATGCCCAAATTCAGTTAATCTAAATGAATCAGAAATCAAAGTGAACACAGAAACAAAACTTTTAGGTTTAACAGTCGATGAAGTACTGTCACGGGAGCCACATGTAGATAATTTGCACAAAAAATTGAATTCAGTGTGTTATACGTTGAGAGTTATGTCCAAATATCTTGATGAAAGTGGACTTGGAGCGATATATTTTGCAAATTTTGAGTCGAATGTGAGATATGGCCTTGCCTTCTATGGTGATGCTAGGACAATAGAAAGGATATTTTTATGTCAAAAGAGAGCAATCAGAATAATGAGGAAACTCAGCTTTAGAACATCTTGTAGAGGCATTTTCAAACATTGTAATATCTTGACCCTTGCAGCCCTTTATATTGAGGAATATATCATGTTTCTGTTCAAAAATAGGGAATACTTCAGAGATAGTTTGCCAGCTCACACGTATAATAGCAGAAATATTTATTATGTGTATCCTGTCCACAGGCTGTGTTACAGAGAGAACAGCAAAATACTCCGCCATGAAATTCTTCAATAACCTTCCATTAAAAATAAGATCCATTAATAACCCTAGGACCTTCAAGATGGAGCTCCATAGGCTGCTGCTGGAAATTGAACTATATACCATAAATGAGTTCTTGGGTTATTGATTGTTACAATCTTTTTTTTTCTTTCGACAAATATTTCATCCTGACTGCATATGTTTTAATAATGTATGTAAGATTTTTGAAATAAATATTATTATTATTATTAATTATACTATTCTTGCTCTTCTCAGATTAATTATGATTGTTCTTCTCTTTTTATCAATCATTTTTCATCTTTCCACTATATTATAATATTCTGGCACTTCTCAGATTAATTAATTTTGCTCATTCAACTTTTCATAGTTAAATCATAATTATTGGTAAACTCACATTTAATGTATTGATCTCTCATTGATGATCAGACTTAGACAATGTAGTTTCACCTCTTGGCCTATTTCACTGTTACATCTCGGTCTTCTCATTAAAATTCATTATTCTAACCTTCTGTTTTTCTGATGGAATAAAGAGGCTCTCGCAATCAATTTTCATTGATTGCTCTGTCACTGAAAACGCTGTGTTAATTTTGACTTTATTGAACTTCTCAAAGTCTAAGTCTGACCTCACGTGACTTCTCATTTGAACTGCTCTAGATTATCTCTGCTTTTGGTTGAAAATGTTTCTCTGAGTCAATAGATGTTGTTAATATTTGTTTTTTATTACTGTAGTAGCTTCATGCAGGTTACTGTTCATTTTATGATTGTGAACGATATACAATAAATATTTTTATATTGAGAAGTGGAATTAATGTCTGTGAATTAAATATCAATAAATGAGTTAACGGCATGCAAACAATTATTGAATTCTGAAAAAGTGCACATCCGGGCAGGATTCGAACCCGCGCCCATCTTGATTGCCAGTCAAGTGCTACTTTTTCAGAATCCAATAATTGTCTGCATGCCGTTAACTTATTTATTACATATTTTTATACAATCTCCAACTCAATTATTTTGTCATATAGTCCACTATTCTTTTTTCACAAAATCATATCATCCCCCATTTTGAACAGACACTCTTTATTCTTATTTATGGAAAATTACCCCTGAATATCATTTTTGCAAAAAAGATCTCAATTCGTTTTTTTTATTTGAATTCAGGATTTGCCCAAACAATTGAAACTTTGTATCAGGAACTCCAAAACTCTTTCAAGTTTACCCAGAACTCCAGAAAAAATAGTAGGCGCCAACTCCATGTGTGACAGGTTGCCTCTGATAACGTCCAGTTTCATTAACAAATTTAAAGTCACTTTGAACTTAAAGCTTCCTTTAGGGTCATTTCAACGGCCGGTTTCATAATCAAACCTAAAGTCGCTTTAATTTTGAAGCTTCCTTTAACCCTACTGACGGCCGGTTTCATAATCAAACCTTAACGGCCGGTTTCATAATCGACTCGCTTTAATTTTAAAGCATCCTTTAACCCTACTAACGGCCGGTTTCATAATCAAATCTAAAGTCGCTTTAATTTTAAAGCTTCCTCTAACGTCCAGTTTCATAATCAAATTAAACGTCACTTTAAGCTTAAAGCTTCCTTTACTGTCATTTTTAGTAGGGTTAAAGGGGGCTTCAAAATTAAAGGGACTTTAGGTTTTATTATGAAACCGGCCGTAACCCTACTAACGTCTAGTTTCATAATCAAACCTAAAGTCACTTTAAGCTTAAAGCTTCCTTTATTGTCATTTTTAGTAGGGTTAAAGGACGCTTTAAAGTTAAAGCGACTTTAGGTTTGATTATGAAACCGGCCGTAAAAATGATAGTAAAGGAAGCTTTAAGCTTAAAGTGACGTTAAATTCGATTATGAAACTGGACGTTAAAATGACAATAAAGGAAGCTTTAAGCTTAAAGTGACGTTAACCTCCAATTTTATAATCGAATTTACGTCACTTTAAGCTTAAAGCTTCCTTTACTGTCATTTTTAGTAGGGTTGAAGGAAGCTTTAAAATTAAAGTGACTTTAGGTTTGATTATGAAACTGGCCGTTAATTCGATTATAACGGCCGGATTCATAACCAAATTTAATGTCACTTTAAGCTTAAAGCTTCCTTTACTGTCATTTTCAGTAGGGTTAAAGGAAGCTTTAAAGTTAAAGCGACTTTAGGTTTGATTATGAAAACGGCCGTTTGTGGCTTAATTTTAAAACTTCCTTTAACCCTACTGAAAATTACACTAACGGCCGGTTTCATAATCAAATCTAAAGTCGCTTTAATTTTAAAGCTTACTTTAACCCTACTAAAAATGACAGTAAAGGAGGTTTTAAGCTTAAAGTGACTTTAAATTTGATTATGAAACTGGACGTTAGGAAGCTTTAAGCTTAGAGTGACTTCAAATTTGATCATGAAACTAGACTTAAAAGTGACACTAAAGGAACCTTCAAAATTAAAGTGATTTTAAATTTGATTATGAAACTGGACGCTAGTAGGTTGAAGGAAGCTTTAAAATTGAAGCGACTTTAGGTTTGATTATGACACTGGCCGTAAGTCGTTTTAATTTTAAAACTTCCTCCAACCTACTAACGTCCAGTTTCATAATCAAATTTAAAGACACTTTAATTTTGAAGGTTCCTTTAACCCTACTTAAAATGACAGTGAAGGAAACTTTAAGCTTAAAAGTGACTTTGAATTTGATTATGAAACTAGACGTTAAGTTTTGATTATGGAACCGGCCGTAAATCTCGAGTAAATGTCGAGTCTACTGAGATACCAAACTCGTATTTCCACTACTAAATAATGAAGAATAGAACGAAGGACGTTTACCAATCGTTGTTGTTAAAAATCTCAGAACGCAAATAATGAGTATTTGAGGGTGGTTCTAATTTTCAGTATTTTTTTAATCGCTTCCGATTTTAATGGTTCATTATTGGGAAGACTCAAACGACAATAATCCCTAAATCCCTAACTTAATTTCAGTTGTGGAATCTCTTGAATCCAAACCTATGAATCGACAGCTGATTGAATGAAAAATGAAGAAATTAAATGATGAATTTAATTATATGTTTCAACCAAATTAGATTTGTTTATTTGAAGAAACGAAAACGTTACATTCAATTTATTTATTTCGAAAACTAATGATTCAAAAAAGTCGTAATGTTTGCAATACATACTCAGTTTTTATAAGCTATAATTTGTTATTTCTATTCTTCCCTCCAATAAATTTCCAATTATACACTCAAGAGTTCGGTAAGGAATTGAAAGATTACCTCACTTAAGAGACTGAAGAATAATTCGAAATTTTATGAAATTCTGTAGATTGAATTATGAAAACAGTGTTATTTCATATGAACCAGGAGAAAAAAAAATTTCCTCTTCACTGAAGGCTCACCCGGCTAATCAATTAGTAAGTTGGAGAGATGAACATTTTAGATTGAACCCTGAGTTATGGTACCATTGTTTTCTCGAAAAACAGCAATCATATAATGAATAATAATCTTAAAATTACATACATGATCACTTTCTGCACTTTCCAATGGTTTAGGATCAGATTCTTTACGTTTTCTCACTTCAGACATGGCATATACTGAATATAACCGAAAGCGATCAGGCTCACTTTTGAATTATCACACCGAATAACACCAAAATCTGTTTATAAATATGAAAATCAATACATGACAAGAAAGATACGTCTATCAACGACTGTAAAATGACAATTAAGATTCAGGTTATGACCATAGACTTATAAAATTTTTAGGTCTGTGGTTATGACACAGACTGAAGTCTATGGTTATGTTGAACCAGAGAATAACATATAACAAAGATGTAATATCTCTTTCGTAATATTTTTGGCAAAGAACAAAAAATAACATTCTCAGTTTTTTACGAAATCAATCTCCTCAAGGACCTCAAGTGCATCAGCATCAGCCCCACAGCTGAAAAAAAAATTTTTCTCTACTTTCTAACCCTACCAAACTAATGTCACTTTGTCATCATGAATCATGACAACTTCATATGAAATGAAAACAAAAACACCTTGTGGAGGTGGTTAATATTAAAACACATTAAAACATTTGTTGGATAAACTGCATTAACATGTTCCTATTGATAATATCAACTTTACTGAGCTTCTTGAGTGTTCATACAAAAATTATTACTAATCCAGTTAGTGTTTTTGTCAAGTTTCATTCATTTGGTAAATGATCAACATTTCAGGTGATGCATTGGATGAATAGGGTATCTAAAGAGGAAAAAACTAAATTGAATGAAATAAAAGCACTTCAGTGTGCCCAACAAAAACTCAGTATGGTCGACAATTTTGTCGAATATTCTAAAATACAAAGAAAAATCAACAAATTGACTGAAAGCTTGAAGGAATCAAAATCAAGGAATTCCAATGATTTTTTTTTGAAAATTGGGATTCCTTATGGACTGAGGATAATAATAATCTCCATGCTAATCATATTATGTCTGTATTATCGAGGGAGCCCATTATTCTATTTGGAAAGTTCTATTAATTTGTTTCCATTTGGTTATTTTATATCTTTTCCAAATGGAAGAAATAGTGTTTCATTTCATTTTTGGGTGATGTGCTGTACTGCTTTTGCAAGATTGATTAAATTATAAACATTTGGAAAACTATTACTTTGACATCTCGCATCAAAATTATGGGATTTTTTGGGTAATAAACAATATTATCCATTTTATACAACACTTCTACTCATTTTTTACCTGAAAATTTAGTAATTTTTTTTGCAACAAAAATTAAAACCTACTCAGGATGTTTTCAGAGATGAATTTTCTTTGAATAGGAGAACTTCTCACCTAAGGTCAAGCATCTTTTCATGATAACAGAATGCCTCTTGATTTTAAGGGTATTCCGCTCCACCCCAACACCATCTATGGAGGTGCTACAAAACCTCCCTGCCCTTCACTTCTTGTCCAGGGAGAAGCGAGACTAATAACTCGCAGGCTTGAAAACTTAACAGTGAATAATCCTGATAAACTCGTTAGTGCCCAATCAACTAGTAGCACTATTGGAGGCTGACGAGGTGATGGGCATAAGAACTGACCAAATAATCACAAGAACCAGCACGGACGTAACCATCAGTGCTCTGATTCTAAACAGGCTACAATAACTCCGTTTCAAAGAACTCTATTCACTAAGATCTTCTTGGTTTATTGAAGGCTTCAGAAGCAAACATAGCTCCGGTGCCTAGAGCCATAGACCGCTGACTGAGATCAGTGTTGGTCCGGGCAGGTTAATGACAGCATTTCAGGCAGAAATTTTTGCCATTAACCACCTGCTTGACGTGAGTTGGACGGGCAGGTCATAAAATAAGCTGCCGTACAGGTAAACGAATGCAGATCTAATCTCTGCAAATTGCGAAGTGACTGCAACTTATTTGGGTCTCTGGACACTCAGTTTTCAGAGCCAAAGAGATGCTCTAGCTAGAGATGGTGAAACCTCAGCGTCATTCAGCCCGGAACCAACTATAGGAATATCTATCTAGACTAGTTATACCTTAATTATGGAACAGCTGGTTAAGACAGAGGATCCTGGAGTATTGGGGCAACCGTTCACCTCAATTTTCCGGCTTCAGAATGAAAATGTGGAAAATCGCTTGAACACGTCATTTTCTAAATCGAGGGAGAACAACTTTTCTTTTTCTTTGCATTCCCGTAACTGCAACGCCCTAACAGGGGTAAGCACAAACCCTTGATTTTGAATAGAAGTGAGGAATGTTGCGATACCTTATGTTGAAGATTTGTCGATTTATCGTTTCATTGATAACGAAATTACAGGTAAAATAGTGGAAGAGTAATTACTTTTGTGGTTAGTTCATTAAATGCTGGTTATGGGCACTATTCACTTCCATGCAGTAATATAAATTTTGCTGAAAACGTTCACGTACATTACTCAAGGTTTCTGGTGTAACTTGATGGCATTCCTTAATGATCAGAGTTCGAAAATCATCCTGTGACTTAGGCTGAGTAGCGTGAATCTCGAATTTCAGAAAAAAGTCTAGTGGAGCCAGATCAGGTATCTGGGTGGCCACTCAATATGTCCCCTTCTTCCAATCCAGGCACGAGGAAAATTTTCATCTAAGAACTGACGCACTGGTTAAACGGAATGAACTATGGTGTGCCATCTTGTTGGGAAATGATCGTTTGATGGTTTTGTTGTGCATTCTCCAACACTTGTATGAGGGTTGGATAAATAGTGTTTCCAATAGTTCCAAATAAACATTCAATTTTTGGTGAAGCTGACGAAATAATCTTGGATTTTCGCCCCAATACTAACAGTTTACAATTCTGTTAAGGTCAAATGAGCACTCGTCCGAAAAACAGATATGTATATCGAACATAATATCAAATCTCTTTGATAATATGTAGTTTTGATTACCGTTAATCAATTCATAGAACTGGAAGTCGGTGATCTCGATCATCCGCATTCAGTTCCTGAACCAATCGTATAAGGAAATTATAAGAAATTCATGTTGTTCGAGGATTGTTGTGCGTGACACTTCGGACAATTTCCTGGTGTAGTTAAGGTCGGATGCATTGCTACATGACCAAAGACAGCCTGGTCCCCCGCTTCGTTTCTGGAAATGACGAGAGAGTAACTCAAAAACGAAAACTGAAATGGTCTGAGCAGCTATAAAAATTAAAACCAAGATAATAAGTAATTACTAAGTAATGTTAAACATCGACATCTCTGTCAGATGTCGGTACGATGTATTTATACATCATACCCGCTACTGATATGGAATAAAAGGAGCCGCCAATTCATAGCATTTCGTTGACGAATGAGTTTTGTTGCTCTGACGAGGTCAAATAAGACCGAAACCATGGTCAGCATCTACTCTTTGTCGACGAAATGAAAATTCTGGTAATACTTCGAGCGATGGTAGTTTGTTAGTTCGATTTAGATCGTAGCAGTCGTTGATTTTAATTATCTGCGGATGTTATGCATCTGAATTAATTCGTTTATTATTTACCTGCCTTACTGTGAAGGCGTGATCCATTTCTTATTTTACATGTCCGCGGCAGGTCGGTTACTGCCATGATCCGAACCTTTCCGCGCTTTTTCCCTTGCTTGATTATCGTAATATACGATATCTGCAATATGGGAATAAAGCATATGGATGCATACTGCTATCTTCGCTCTGAGTGTTAGGAAATTGAAATGGGTTGGTTCCCGTTTCTCTGTCAGATGTCGGTACGATGTATTTATACATCATACCCGCTACTGATATGGAATAAAAGGAGCCGGCAATTCATAGCATTTCGTTGACGAATGAGTTTTGTTGCTCTGACGAGGTCAAATAAGACCGAAACCATGGTCAGCATCTACTCTTTGTCGACGAAATGAAAATTCTGGTAATTCTTCGAGCGATGGTAGTTTGTTAGTTCGATTTAGATCGTAGCATTCGTTGATTTTAATTATCTGCGGATGTTTTGCATCTGAATTAATTCGTTTGTTAAAATAATTATGGATTCAATATCTTGCTGGAGTATGCTGGCCCGGTTTGGTGGCCCTCCACCCGTGCCGACGAACACCGTCTTGAGTCAGTGCAGCGTTACACCAGCATACCATATGGAATAATTCGCCCTTCCTATGAAGAAAGACTCATTATTTTGAAGATGCTATCTTTTCAATCACGACGGGAAAAGGGAGACTTAATATTTTCCTTCAGATCGCTGCGTGGTGACTTCGGAGGTCGTATTCGTGATCTATTTACTGTGAACGACAATAATTTGAGAGGACATCGGTTCAAGTTGTCGAAAGAGAATTTCAGAACATCTCAACGCCATAGTTTTCTGACAAACAGAATTTTGGAGAGATGGAACCGATTGCCGCTGGAACCGTCAATGGCTTCAAGAATGGTTTGGACGTTTTTGATGCAAGATCTACTTATGTCTGAACTTTTTTCTATTGTTTTCTTCTTTGAGTTTACAGGAAGATTGAAAAGGATAATGAGAACTGGTCTTAACAGCAAGAATTTGATGAAAGCAATGAACACCTAGACTTGCTCGGCGCTGATCTATTCGCATTCGGTATCATCTCTTGGACGACCACCGATTTAGCAGCTTTACAGAGAAAAATAAGGACGATGCTGACTAAACACAATAAACATCACCCCAAAAGCTCAATAGAACGGACAGAGCTGCCACGACATCTTGGGGGTAGAGGAATTGTTGATTTGTCCAACCGTATGTCCCAGGACATACGAAAATATTTCCTGAGCAAGGCTGCTTCGTCAGAATTCTATCGAGTAGCTTGTGTTGCTGATAGTTCAACACCGTTAAAGCTACAACAGGATCACTTGGAAACCGTCGAACACTCTGCAGAAAGTAAACTGCAGAAACTGATTGGCAAACCTTTGCACGGAAGGCACGAGAACGAGGTCCACCATGATTACGTCGACATATCTGCGTCGAACTACTGGTTGACTTCCGGAAGGTTGTTTCCTGAGACAGAGGGCTTCATGCTCGCCATCCAGGATCAGGTGATTCCAACAAGAAATTACATGAAATATATCGCCAAGGATGCCTCAGTGGCGGACAATAGCTGTCGTTATGGCTGTGCGACACATTAAACTATCCAGCACATCACCGGGGGAAGTCAGAGGTTCGCGGGTACGGAGTATAAAAATAGACATGATGCTGTTGCCAAGATTCTTCATCAAGAATTGACACTAAAACACCAACTTCTAAGTTCGAAAAAGGTTCCTTATTACAATTACCATCCGGATTCTGTATTGGAAAATGAACATCACAAGCTCTACTGGGATCGCACGGTTCTCACAGACCGGAAAATAACCCACAATAGACCAGACCTCATATTGCTCAATAAGGATGAGGACAGATCACTGTTCATCGATGTGGCAATTCCAAATAATAACAATCTTCTAGATAGGCACACTGAAAAAAAATTTCAAAATACAGAGATCTCGAGGAACAAACCAGAAGACAGTGGAAGCTGAAAGATATCAAGACCATCCCTATTGTCATTTCATATACAGGCCTGATACCGAAGAAACTACTAGAGAACTTGAGGAAACTTCAGTTGGACGAAAATATCCATAGAGTCATGCAGAAGGCGGTACTGCTCGGAACGGCGAGAACTGTACTCAAGTACATGGGGAATGCAGAGGAACACTGTCTGCTCCGACAGTGCGGGTGGAGCAGGAATCCAACCGACAGCAGGGAGCCGATTGAGCGACCCGGACCCGATCACCACCACGAGCCCGAAAACCTGGAAAGAGTTCCAACAGAGCTTAATCCTTTTGATATCTGGGATAAGTGAATTTTCCTCTGGAGAGGAGTGTGAAAGCCGTAAGGCTAAAGTGATAATAGTTTTCATAATTCATCACTAAAAGTCACTTCAAAAATCTCTTAGGAATCAAAGTTCTTAAAAACTTTTACATTAAGCATTTGGGCAGTAAAAATCTGCGCGAAAATTTAAAGCACACGCCTCAGAGTAGTTTTTTGTATTCTTTTTAAATATTGAAACAAATTTTCAAAATTTCGATTTACAGGGTTTTGTTCCGAAGATTCAAACGATTCATAATTTTTTGTTAACCTGGACCTGGATTCTCCTTGCAGTTATAACATGATACAATTGAGCTTTGAATAAGAAACACGTATTATATTGTAGCTCAGCAAGGCAACCCCTTGAAAAATTAAAGGAAGCAATCGAACTGCTATCAGACTAAAGGGTCACTATTTTTATTCAAAGTTTATATCACAAACAGAAGCGGTAATACTTACTAAAGTTGAAATTGGACTCCAACTCGAAAACAAGAAAAGATGGAGCAATAAAGATAAGATCATTTTCTTATATTTTATATATAATAATTTTAAGCTAGCAACTCTGAAGGGCTTGAGCTAGTTATAAAACAAGGAAATCCTCCGTCATTAGGCAATTCAAGGTTTTTATATCATAAGACAATATCATAAAATATCAACAATTTTTTTATTTGGAGAATCGCAAAATGCTTGAGCACTGAAACTGTTTCAAGTGGATGGAGAAAAATTTCCTGATAGAAAATTTAAACCAAAGAACAATTTTTCGGACGTTGGACACTATGGCGAGCAGCAACAGCAAACTGCCATAAAATCCCATAAAATTTCACGACCTTCCTCGTTCGTCGCAGACTTCGAAGCGATCCGAGACTTGCCGGTCTTCGTCACTCTCAAAGGAAATTAAAACCCATAGAGAAAAGGAAAGTTTCTGGTAAAACCGTGCTTCGCAATGGGACGCACTCACTGTTTATGGCCGTTGCAGTTGCTGCTCGCCAGTGAGTACGCGCCTTAAGAGACCGTTCTAGTTGGCAGACAGCATTCATTTGTTTGCCATTTGCCCATTATATTGGACAATTTCTTAGGAGCTCTGTATGAACCCAACATAACTTGATTTATGGCCTCAAAAAGGTGAGGAAGTGTTGATATATAAATTCCGAATACCGAATATATGGGACGCTATTATGAACTCTGGTAAAGGTTTGAAGACTGAAAAGATAAGGATTAAAACTAATTTAATAAAATATTTATTTCATAATTTACAAATATATAATGGTTCATTTCGAATTTCGTAGTCAGAGACAATCAAATGAAAAATTACATAAATGTATAATATTGGGCTGGAGCACTACCGCCGTAGCCCTTTTACTGATATCGATAAAGAACCGCTATTCTTATTTATCTAAGGTCAATTAGAATGTCAAGAGGATCATAAAAACTTAAGTCTCTGAAAATAAAGGGGAGTGTTCAATTGAAAAACAGAAAACATGTAAAAGATCGATCAAATAAGATATTTGAAGACATAAAATCATCTCAAGGATATTTCTTGTTAATTTTATTTTTATCAACCACTGTTATGCGGTGTATTATTAATTTCTATAGCTAACCAAAGTTTCATTAGATGGTGATATAGTTTTATCATATGACTCGATTCAACATCTGATGGTGCCCTCCTAGTCGGGTCAAGATCTCAAAAACAATAAAATTGTTAGAGCAAACTCAGTTACTCACGGATACTTTTTGAGAAACATATGCACTAACTAAACTCCCATTAACAAATTAACATGACTAGTTTTCATTCAATGGTAATAAATTGTTCACCTTCTGGGATTCAGAACTTTACTCATTAATTCATTATTTGAACGATAAAAAAAAACTTTGCTTGAAAGACTTCGTATTTCAACTTTCTTAAAGTGTGAATATCTCTTAGAGAGATCCACTATGATTTTACAGAGGAAAAGTTGTGCATGTTTATGGAAATAGAGACAAAAGAAATATTCACTCTAAATATTGCCTTACAAACAGCCTTGAACCGTTGTCATGTATGTCATGATTGCAGTTAGTTCATCCCATATATAATATGTAAGATAAGCATTACCAGATTCGAATAAAAAAATTTCTAATTTCTAACAGTCCCATTCGTCATCATTCGAGTCTTCATCTTCAGAATCATCATCTTCTGAGTGAATAGCTTTACTTCTTTCAGCCAAGGCTCTCGCTAATGCACCGGCTAGATCGGTGGGTCCTACTTCAGTTGGCTGATTCAGTTGTTTTACTTCTCTCTCCTACAACATACATTATAGTTAAGCATCTCTCATGGAATATATTGTCGTTTCGCATATTTTACCTGAACAGGTTTGAGAGAAAAACCTTTTCTAATTTCACATAGAAGGTCGTTCCTTGCTTCGATAGGTGCAGCAACTTTTCGTTCTTCAATAGGCTGGAACAATGACATAGTGGTGCAATTTTTGAGAACAGACAGTAACCAAGGATGTTTAATGGCACATGAGTGGATTTGAAAAAGACAAAGCGAAATTAACTTCACCTGTCATAAGTCAAATGATTGTAGATGGTGTTCATAGACATAGGCCCAGTTGCAGGAAAGTCCATTAAGATTTGATGTCCTATCAAAATTTAAAACTGTCATTTTTGAAGGGGAAAATGAAGGATTAAGATTTTAATAAAGTATTAAATTTTAATGGACTTTCCTGCAACTGGACGATAGAGACATGGACTGAGCAATGTCAGCATGAAATTGGCTTTTTTTATAGAAAGAGAGAAACGCACGTCGGGAATTCACCTGTCTCTTTTTTGTTCACATAGAGGTGAGTGTAGACCAATCAAAATTCTAGAAAGAGACAACTGCATTCCCGACATGCTTTTCTCTCTGTCAGTTTTTTGTTATAATAATTTTTTTTATTGATGTGACCAATGCTTGATGAAAATCCATAATTGAACTAGAAATTGAATGAGATCTTCAACCATCTGAAGATGAAGAACTAGTATAGTGGTTAAATGATATCCAAATGACCTAGTGAAATTCATGTTCTAGCTTACTCTGATTATCATTGACTATTGTATCTGCGCCATTTACAGAAAATTCCATTAAGATTCTATTCCACAAAAATTTGAAACTGTCATTTTTTGGACGGAATAATGAGGGATTAAAATTTTAATGAAGCATTAAATTCTAACTGAATTTCCTGCAACTGGGTTAAAGTTGGGTAATTTTAATCACAGAAGAAATTTGGTATAGGATTAGAACATTTCAAATCCTCTTAATAGTTGATAAAACGGTTTCCTATATAAACTTTGATGTGGGCCCCACCCGCTTCAGCATAGAGCTAATTGATATTTCGCTCTCCCATCTAAACTTGATTATGTAGTCTGTGGAAACAACCAACTATCGAAAATAATTTCCATTATACCATAAAGCGCATTCAGTTTTGCTTTTGATCAAAAACAAATTTTAGGCGAATTTTGGCGCTGTAACCACAGCTTACTATGGTTATGGTTATCTCTGACGTCATAGTTACTGATGACATTTATATCATCAGCTGTTAAGTGACAGCTGTACGTTTTGTTTAGTTAGTTTTCGATAAAAATAAAATTTTGGAGGGTAGAGACCCTTCTTGAGGAAGATGTACAAGAAGAATAATAAGAAAATATTCTTTAACTAGTTTAACCTACCTGGTGTATACTGGTGTCTCTCCAAATGCTGTTTTTTGCCTACCTCTTTCTTTTTTAATAATTCAATACGCATTATAGATTCCAGTAGTAGTATTTTATAATTTGTTATATGTATGTGTTGTGATGGATCCACCAATGGCAAAAAAATTAATGTATGGTAACGTTAATCCCATATTAGTGTAATGTATATATGTAAGGGGTATGACGGGGAGATGTTCAGTGAAACGTAGACGAAGAATAAAAAAAGGAGAGAAAAATCTAGCCTTTCACTGAACATCTCCCCGTCATACCCCTTACCAATATATACAAAAAAAAATTAAACTATCGCTGTTTACTTCATAGAAGGGAAGTTTTCCTTCTATATGGGTGTGTTCTGTGCTTCGTGAATCCCGCTCCCAACGTCTATTATTTGCATTGAACTTCCCATAGAGTTCAATGATTATTTGTGTTCTGTGCGTCTCTGCTAAGAATCTATGGCACTAAAATTCATTCCATTTCACTCATTGAAAGGAGATAGGACTACATACCACATTGAACTCTATGGGAACTCCATATAGTTCAATGCTTTAACCCTACTCAAGAGGAAGGTTACGTGTAGTTACGTGGTTAACTTCCTGTGACGTCATTGAAACGTCATAGTTACATGGTTATCATCGCCAAAATGTGGTTACCCAAGTAACTACAACCTAACCATAGTTAACCACTAGCGCCAAAATTCGCCTTTTAAATTCTTTAATGATTTTTGTCATTTTGATATTGAAGGTTGATTTCATATAAAAATTTCATGGAATTTTGAATTGAACTATCATTTTGTTCAAAATGACATGTGTGAAGTAAGCAGCGAACTACTGAATCTCCAGATATTCACCAGATATCGAATCGATGGAGTTTAAAGCTTTGAAAGATATCTAAAAAAACGCAACCAAAACTGGCTTCTGCAGCGATGAATGACTTCTTTTTCTCTCGTTCTGTAATGCAGCTTGTTTCATTTTTCATTATTTTGTTCACGGTTACCATGCGTATTTCGTTTGAATGTTATTTTGGACTTTAGTTTATGGGTGTTAAACCTCTACTTTTATAAATTGTATAATAATAATAAAGTTAACGATACTTCAACCAATCATGAAAGTAGATGGTTTGTGAACGAGCTCAGAAACTGGACCTACGTATGATACACAAGAACCGAGATAGAAACACAAGTAAAAGACCCAGTCTTTCAGAATAAGGGCAGTGATAATACCGAAAAGGCAGTGATGATGAAAAAAATAAAGGTTACCTTGAGTGTCGTTCCATCTCTTATACTCTGCAGAAGTGCTGCATTCATATCCACTGGAGGCAGTACGGACCTTGTGTCCAATGGTGCTTCATTCAGAGGTGGTACAGTAGGCATCAAATTTGTTGGAAGTGGTGGTGGTGGAGGTGCTGAAGGAGGAGCCGATATAGTATTTGTTGGAAGACTCGGTTTATCTGAAATATTGATTTTCAATCACTTTTTTAGAATATTCCAATGGAGTTGAATACAATCTATCATACGGGAGAATCAAATTCACGCTTATCTCCAAATTACTCAATTTCTAGTGTTAGCCGCGAGACTGTAAAACGATACAGTCATTTCTATTTCTGAAAGACTTCGTAACATATAGATAATCAAAAACAAAGAAACATTAATTAAATAAAGGAAATCTCGAAATAGGAGTAGAGGTTTTTTTAAAAAACAGAACAACTACACAATATAATACTACTTTAAACTATTAAGAGAATAAGTAAACAAGCGTAATCTTGATCACGCGATCCAGGTGACCATATACGGTATTTATGTAAGATTATAATGTCATCTGTCTTGTATTGGTTAAGCGATCATGATAGCTTCAGGATCAATTCCGAACATCTATGATACTAATTTTGAGGATAAAATCCGCCGTATGCTTGAATCACTTGACTCGGTTTCTACATCCGAAAAAATGTGCACAAACTTCATAGGAAAAGAGTGAACCGTGTATACTATTGTTGAAATATCAGTGAATTATGTATACCATTTGAACATTTATTTTTCTTAACTCTTATGTAACAAATATTAGTTTTTTTTATGCTTTGATATCTAATGAATATTTTAATTTTGTTTTACTTTTTCATATAAAGCCCGTTTGTAACAGTCCTCTGGAGAATTCTCTACCAATTATTGGATTATTTTGTATGCAACTGAACAGTGAATTCTACCGAAAGTGCGTATGTAACTGTGAAGAATTCACGGCGCATGAATTCTAGAGTGAATTCTCTAGAGAATTATCGGCTGTTGCGAACGGGCTTTAAAACACAGTTACGTGAAATTTTGCCAAAAAAATAGTGTCAATTCCTTGGTCATATTGAAACTCACTTTTGAGTGGAAAATGTTTTTTTTTTGCATTAAACAATGAAATAAATCATCAACTTGTTGACCATCTTATAAAATGTTGTTTGAACAAATGATAAGTTTAAAATAATATCAGCAATGCGGTCTCAGGGACCGCACAACGCGGAATATGTCCTAAAGTGCAACGACGGCGGTTAAGGGTTAAGTTATGCCGTCTACTGATGCAACAAAGAAAATCTCCGAATAGCATCACCGGAAAGAGCCTCATGTTCAAGAGGCAATTCAGAACACGTATTGATTTGGTTAAACGGAACGTGGATTCAGATACTAAATTGGAACCAAGGGCAATAACAAGATCTTTTCAAATAGTGGAATTTGGTTCAAGCGCGTACTTATGATGGCAACTCACAATGAAAATTAGGAACCGTAGTTTCGAAGACAGGTTTACTCCACTATGAAATAGCAGTAAAAGCAAAAATTATTCCTAATTGAGGTTGAATCTTTGAATTATCGACGAGGGAAAGTGTTATGTTAATCAGAATTAATGTTTAATAATTAATCAACTGATTAATCTAGAATGTAGTATGACGTTTTGCCATATTGTTGTTATTCCTATTCAGAATAGAGTAACGTATACCAGGTGGTCCACCCCAGACGCTGCGCTCATTTTGAGAGAATAAATGAAGATATTTTGAAAATCTTTTCTTGTGGTGTGTGTAGGATGTCCCAAAGCACAATTTAAAATTATTGTCATATATACAGGGTGTTCGAAAATAAAGAAATAGACCAAAATTATACTTTTTTAAATGTAACACCCTATATTTGACCTCAAAAATGGAATGCCAAGCTCAAATTATTATGAGTTTCTTCAGATTACTTTATAGCTCAGAAGCACTCTTTACGAGATAATGGCGAAAAATCGAAAATATGGAGTTTTTTTAAATAGCAATTAATGAAGAAACTAGTTACGCCAGCGATACAGACAGAATTTTTTCGAGTAGACAAGTTGGCTACTCTTACATGTAAAAGAAAATTTCAACTCGGTAATATACAGAGTGATAATAATTAATTCTCAAACATCAACTACAAATAAACGTCGAAAACTTTCTTATTTCAAATGGTACACCTGCTATTTCTACATCTAGTTGAACGTAAAAATTAATTTCGAAACTATATTCATAAAATTTTCCTTCTTCTAAACCTGATAGTTGTTGAGCAATTTTCTATAATTGATTCAAAACTAGTGAACTATTTTCGCCATTATCTCGTAAATGGTCCTTCTAAGGTATAAAGTATCTGAAGAAAATCATCATAATTTGAGCTTGCCATTCCATTTTTGAGGTCAAATACAGAGTGTTACATTTGAAGAAGTGTAACTTTGGTCTATCTCTATGTTTTCGAAGATCCTGCATATATGACAATTATTTTAAATTGTGCTTTTAAACACCCTATACACCACAAGAAAATATTTTTATTTACTCCCAGAAAATGAGCGCTGCGTCTGGGGTGGGCCACCTGGTATAAATAACAAATAGTTAAAACTGACACCTTCACAAGAAAATTGTATTCGAAGATGCAAATTATGAAAACTTCACTATGCTTCCCTCATTATTATGAGCTGAAGATATTTTCAACACATTAAGATGTATTTTCCATAAAATTTTTTATTGAAACACCAATATATTCTCCGTTTTTCGATGTTAAAAAACAAAAGTCTACTAAGGTTTTAAATACAGAAATTGAAACCAGAGGGCGTTGCGCTTGTTTGGGATTCCCAATAAAACGATCTAATAGTTTAAATAAACAATGAACTGCCATGGAACAATTGGCCCAATACTACTATATTGGGCCAGTTTTTCGAGATAAGCAGTAACGCCCGGATTTACATTCGAAGGTTAACCTTTGGTTAAGGAAATTATACAGGTTAGGCGTTTTACAATCACACAAAAAGTAGTAACTATCAGTAAACTTAACTGGTATGGAACAGCATGTACACAAATATTCGCTATTTATCGAATGGCTAAATTGGAACTGATTAGTAACGAAAGGATTCGAGTATATTTTGAATCTCTGTAATTTTCCGATTCAACTATGTTTTGTTTATATTAACGAATACAGGCAAATGTCACAATTGTCACTGATAAACTAATCAAATAACCTACTTTTAGGTAAAATCACTTATTTGTTTCCACCAATGTTAGAAAATATAAATCTAACCAAGGGCTACAAAACCCTTCATAATTAAATGAAAACGCAATATTAACCATCGAGTGGTGATAACTTAACCGAAATCCATCGATTATAAAATCGGGCGTTAATTGGCTTGGTTAAAATGCATATCACAAAATCACTTTTTTTACGAGAATGGTGCAACGCTTTTAACTTTTTTGTACAAAAATGATTCTGGATTCCATTTCTCTCATTGAAATTTGTTAGTTGGTTATTGTAGGGTAATATGGAAAATAGAGTAAAATAACACCAAAAAAAAACCTTTGAATTTTAACCAGTTTAGTTTGCCAAATTAATGTAATTCGATCTTTTCAATTTAAATGAAGAATGAATTTAATTACCTGGTTGAGTTTTGGCAGCAGGCCTTCCAGGAGGACCGCTTGGAGGTGGAGGAGGAGCGGCCCTCTGAAAGAAATTGTATTAAAAAACAGATAAACCTTTTTGTTATAAGACATACCACATGTGGTTTTCCAGGACCTCTCGGAGGTACGGGTGGCACTGGCAGAGGTGCAGATGATATGCTGTTATTAACTTTATTTGATTGGCTAGATTCTATATTCTCTTTTTTCACAGCATCAAAACCACCCCTCTCATTTATGAATCCATATATAAACTCCCTTGTTTCTTTATCTTGAAGTTCTTTTTCAGATACACCAGCCTGAAATAACAAAAGCCATTATAACATACTCAGAAAAGAAGGTAGCATGACTGGTACAAATGAAAAAGGTAGAATAAGTGTCGAATAGGGAATACTCCTTCTGATGATGTATTTTTTATGAAATATCTTTGAAACGTCACATTTTCAAATAACCATTTCCATATTATTCCATAATATTTTAAGCACATTAACACAATACAAATTGGTATTTAAAATTTAAAGCGTTACATTCGGATTACACAAGTTGGCAACATCGACTGAAATATGCCTTGATCATAAAGGACAACAAATACATTATCTTGTCTGCGACGAACGAGGAAAGTCGTAAAATTTTATGGGATTTTTATGGCCGGTTGCAGTTAAAGCTCGTCAGTAAGTAGGCGCCTGTAAATCAACAGCTGTTATTTTATGAACAAGCTGATCGGACATTGTTCTTTTCATTGTCTGGTAGGCGCTGTTGCCAAATCGTAAACTCGGAACCAAGCGATTTAAATTTTAAAACCGCATATTTGAAGAATGATTTTGAATAGTTTCCGCGGTGCATTTGGAAAAATCATTAATGAAACTCGTAATTATTCAGTTTAAACTTGCATATGCAGTGATAACCCAAATTGAGAAGAATTCCCCATTGAATGACAATGTGAATTTAATCTTTGAAGGCTATTTATGTATTTCGATATTTATCCATTTGAACAGTTTGTTGTCACTATAGTTGATATATTCCATTCATAGTTACCTTCGCAAAGAATTTTTTCAACTGATCATTTACTCCATCAACATCAAACCCAGAATCCGGATTCCACCCAACATGAGAGAGATGTTTGAAATCCTGAGGGCTTCCTATGTCAGCCTTAGTAATGTTACGTTTTCTTTTTGCTTGCTTTGCAGCTTGAAAATAAAATATATGAATTGAATAAAAAAGTGGAAGTATGTTTCCACATTAGAAATACTATCAATATAAAACATTGTAGAAAGTCAACAAGATTAGAGGGGATTTGAAAAATTTCTAATCTTCGCACCAAAATCCTATCGAATTTATATGTGATCAAGGTTGCACAAATTGAAATTGAATGGGATTTTTACCACAATTAAACTGAAAAAAATGGGTTTTTACTCAATAACTGAATTCAGTTTCTTTGAAATATTGATGGAAGGATGATTTGGAAGTGCCTGCATTTTTATTGAGACTTGTTATGTGTTTTACTCGCAACAACTAATATTTGTCAGAAATAATATTGAAAAAGTGTTTATATCACTCCTACAATAAATTAATAGTAGTGAAATTGGCGCGCATATTTAAAACTCACTGAAATATTTCCAGAAGAGCAGGGTGCATCACACCTTCTAAAGAAATTTAGACGGCTGTGACGCGACCATACAGGAGAAAAGTAGTAGTAGTACGAACTAAATGGTTTCGTTTCAGGCTTTTGTATTATTATCACAATGAAACTCGTGAATTATGATTTCATCCTCAGGATGGATATGAAATAATTTTCATCATCGACATTGAAGAATTACACATATTAGAAATTCTGGAGGAATCATCCAGGAATGGATCATTCCAAAATATTCCTCCAGAATTTTAAAACTGCAAGATCCAAGAAGTATTTGGATCTGAGTAAGAAAAAGTTACGCCTCCTCTCGGGCTTCCTCCCCCAGGACATTATGATGAGAATGAGCAGAGTGTAGATTCTGTAGGGTATAATAGACCTTAAGGTCGCAGTGAAATGTAACCCTGTTATCAAACTATAAACTATAAGGTATCTAGTGAACTTATGGGAATATTTTTTGAAAGGATTTATTCAACTAAAATATAATTGTCTTGGCAATAATACTATTATATCATATCGATATAAAGTATTTCTTGAATGAACAACATACAGTGAGCTGGAAATACGCACTCATTGCACCTCCGTTCTGTCAATGGAATTCGTTCTTGATAAAATGTTCATGCTCAATATTCAAATAGAGGATATCATTTCATGAACTGTTTATAAAATTGAAGTTTTGACATTTATGAAATATTCTTATACACAATATAAATAATATTATTTGATCGAGTGAAACTTTTTTATGCATTGAAATTTTAGATGGAACTTAGTTGTATTTCTTTCGGATATACGGGGTGTCCCAGAACTCAACGTCAAGCCGAAACGAGGTGACAGGATTGATTGTAACCATCATAAGAAAAATCAGAAAAAACATCTATCCCATGTAGTTTGAAAATTATGGGCATTCAAAAAAACCTAAAAATTTGGTCGAAGTGTAACCATTTTTCGGTTATTGTGAATAATTTTTATTATTTTTGTTCATTTAAGCTTTGGAACAGTAACCCTAAATAACATTTCTACAATCACAGTCAAAAATAATGACACAATTGCCCCAAGTTTCTCAGAATTAATACTATTTGTTAAACTATGAATTTAAAATTTTCAAAATTTGTCGACTTTGATAGGCCCTCCTTTAAAAAAAAATGTACTAGAGTGCCTTGGCATATGCCATTAAAAGTTGGCGCATTTAATCAGGATTGTAAAATAGTACAATACTTGTTAGTTTCATACTGAAAAAAAGAAGAAAAAAATAAAAACCTCAAGTAACCCGATTTTTGCTAACCCATTCTACTCAGTCAAAATGTTTTTTATTCGCACAAGTTCTTGGTAGGTTCTTAATTTTACGGAAAAATGATGAAAGAGATGGATGGTGGACATGTTTGCTAAGAGCTAGGGAGACAGATAGTGACGCCAGTTTTACCAAAGTCAACAAAAGTATGTAAAATTAATAATTTAATAATTTTTTTCTTCTTTTCTCAGTATGAAACTAACAAGTATTGTACCATTTTACAATCCTGATTAAATGCGCCAACTTTTAATGGCATTTGCCAAGGCACTCTAGTACATTTTTTTTAAAGGAGGGCCTATCAAAGCGACAAATTTTGAAAATTTGAAATTCATAGTTTAACAAATAGTATTAATTCTGAGAAACTTGGGGCAATTGTGTCATTATTTTTGACTGTGATTCTAGAAATGTTATTTAGGGTTACGGTTCCAAAGCTTAAATGAACAAAAATAATAAAAAGTATCCACAATAACCGAAAAATGGTAACACTTCGACCAAATTTTTAGGTTTTTTTTAAATGCCCATAATTTTCAAACTGCATGGGATAGATTTTATTTCTGATTTTTCTTATGATGGTTACAATCAATCCTGTCACCTCGTTTCGGCTTGACGTTGAGTTCTGGGACACCCTGTAGAAGTGATCAAAGAAAATTCTGAATCAACAGTTATTCATTAGATGTAATATCAAATTCACCAACATCAATTAAAAATATCTAACAAACCAGAGGTTGTGGGAATGCTCATATAATCTTTTACTAATCAGTTCAGTATAGGATGTTTCCTAAATTAGCCATTATAGAGGATATAATGGTGAAGTTATAATTTTTGGGAATAGATAATGTACAGATATTATTGTTATAAATATTAAGATTATCACACTTTTAAAAACATATCATATTACTAATTAAAAACTCACCTAAATCCGGTACTTTTCTAACTACAAAGTCTTGTGGATTTGTAGGCTTCAAATTATTGACACTGTTATCAACAACACTATTACTATTCTTATTATATTGTCTCCTCCTTTCTAAAAATGAAATATTAGTTCACTATAAAACAAAAAACAGCTGAACAAACCTTCTTTTTTCCTCTTTGCATATATTTTAACATCAACAATTCTTTTCATTTCTCTAGCTTCTTCCAAGTTAGCAAAATTAAATGCAACAAGAGAATCCTAAATATTGGACAATTTAAATACTCTGAAATTATAAATGCAAATTACTCACCTGGCCTTCAAATACATGAAAAAAGGACGTTGTTTCACTATATTCCAAATTGTTATACATCTCATGTTCCCAAATCATATTGTTTCTTCTCAAACAAAATAATCTAAAAAAATAGTTCTTTCGAATATTATCCTTAACGAAACATAGTACTCCTGTATCTCTCCTAATCCAATAAGAATGGCTTGGAGCTTCAGTGAGAAAAAGCTGAATTACTGCCGTGGAGAGGGTCTGGAAATAAAAATATTTATTATAACTACTGGAGTTTAGTTGGCCATTGTTTAGTACGAATGTATCAATAGTTAATCATAAATTATTTGGATAGTAAAAGTTTCAACAATGATTGTTATCCCCAAGGTATAAATTAAGTCTTCTACAACTATCCAATACTTAAATACTCACTTGACATCTATTTCCCAAGAGCCTAAATATTTGACTATTTTCTTCTGAATTCAGCAGCTTGGAAGACTTATTTTCGACTTCAACCGTAGGAGGCATTTTCATGATTTTAATCGGTTCTTAAATAATAATAAAGGAATGAAAATTTGGAAAATAGTAACCTCAATTCCTCACACAATGTTGACTATTTATTTGTGTTCAGACATTATTAAATATTTCGTCCTAAAATAATGGATTCTAATTAGCACATCCCCTTTCAATAGTTTAAATTAGAAATCGAACGAACACGAATTGATAACATATCGTTATCAGTATCGGTGACATTTTCACTTTTCCTTTTTCCTTGATTCTCATCGAATATTTTTGACATAGACATGAATATTGACATATGAAGTTTCTTTAGGAACGTTCAAGTCAGAGTGTCAGAGATATAAGCACTTAAGCTACATTCACAATCAATTCACGGGCCGAAGTGCACTTCGGCACGGAAGCTTAGCAGATGGCGTTCTCCGTTACCATTCACAATGAAATTCAAGACAAAATTTCTTGCAAGTTGCAAACTATCACTTCGGCAAGGTATTTCGTGCCGGCTATAGATGATGCTGATGCTTATGTTTTGATCAGTTACATTTTTGATTCATTTGAGTATTTGGTTCCAAGATTATTGCGAATGGTAAATTTCGTGCCGAAGTGCACTTCGGCCCGCGAATTGATTGTGAATGCAGCTTTAAGCAGAGTTCCAGAATTACATCTCGAAGGAAATAGACATAGAGATTCTCTTGTCTCTGGAAATAGAGCGAGCAGATATTCAGGTTACTTTGGTTGTGGCCATAGACTTATAATACACTAAAGAAAGTTTTTAGTTCAATGATAATACATGGACTCACTGTCACGTGACTTTTCAGTAGATCGAGGGGTTGTATGCATTAGAGAGAGAAGGGCTTATGCGTTTTGATCGAACAAGAAAGAGATGAACTGATTCCGTGTGGGCAATGTCAAAATCATATGATGGATGTAAACCATTGAACTCTATGGGAACTGGAATGGCTTCGTAGGTAGCAAAATTCGACGAGGAGCTAAATGCTGATACACGTACCGGCGTTGCCACGTCTACCTCTCATACTGAAACTGTCAACTTCGGTACTGAAACTTCAACCAGCTGTCAGATAGATGTCAAAATAAAATTGTGAGGTGTTGTGTAGGCAAAAATAACACATCATTTGGAATATTATTTTACTTTTATTTAAAATACGTACATTGAAATGCATTATTTTTGGTTTTTAATTTGATGGTGGTGTTAATCCTAGTGATTCTTTAGTGTTAAATGTGCGTTATTAATGCCAGTAATGGTAATGAAAGTATTCAATATCTTGGGAAAGTCACACAGTATATTAGCAGGAAGTGAATAATTATGCCATTTTCTCGTTGTGTTGTTGAATGTGGAGGCCGAGGAAACAGTGTTAAGTTTTTTTTTTATTCCGGAAGAAATTTCTGTATTTCAGCATAAGAAGCTTCACTCAGATTACTTGACGAGGAGACAACAAAACTGCTATTATTAGGAGAGCTGACTTATACTAGTTATATTTTTATTTATACTCATTATATTTATGCTGTTTTTCTAACTAGTTCTATTTTGTATCGATTATATTTTTATACTGTTCCTGGGCAGGAAGACCTGAGTTGTTAACCCTTGGAAACATTGTTTCAATAAAGTTTATTACTACTACTATAGTGTTCCTGTTTTATATATACCTATATTGAATACACCTTTTCAATGAAACAGTGCATCTTTTCAAGAATATTTAATACAACTAAATTACATATTATTACGAATTTACATTTTGAGAAAATATTCATTCCATCTCTTATTACCCGTACAAACGCTGTAGAAATAAAGGCCAGGAACAATGGTCTACCAGACGCATTCCATATGGATCCAGAGTTTCACAATCCTCATAGCAGTATTTTATTACAGGTTGGTCATTATTCCCTTCTCTAAATATACATCAATTCATCTGTGCTAACCCTTTTGTGAAATACTTTCCTCGAATATTATGTTCCAAATATTTTATAGAGTAACCTAGGCAAAAGGCTAATTATAAAGTATTTGTAGGCTGCTATGCTCTGAATGCTCTCGTACATCTGGCTTATCTTCTGGGAATAAAATCCGCCACTTCTTGATTTGTTTTCAAAATTTCAATAAATTGGTACTCTTTGTATTCACTGAAAGAAAATTTATAGTTAATTCAGAAATCTTGATATATGATGATGATAGTTATCATATCAAAAGTTTAATATCAACTTACTTTTCATATATCTATTACAGATTGCCAAATATATATTCTTAGAGCTCTAGATGAAGTTAAATACCACTCTTTTATACCTTGAAACAACGAAAATATTCATCAAGTGAGGAGTTTTACTTGTAATGACGCTTTTGCTTGTCTCCACAATTTTTGTGAGGCTAGAAGGTTGGAGGGGCCTATAATGGTCCAAATCTTTGTTTTGACCGAGAGGGTCTTTCGACCAGGTTCAGTCTTCCAAGTAATGATTCTAATGTTCTTCAGTTGTTCGAGGAACGTTACAGGACCCTTATGTTGTTATATGTAGATATATCAGTTCAATTTAACGTTCCGCTGAAAACTTCTTGTTGTTAATCATGTTGTAAGTGATTGCAACCCTGTTATTTGTGTTGCATTGGTCATCTATTCAATACAGATTTTCTGATATAATTATTACCACAATTTCACAAAGAATATTAATGAAAAATGTAAATAATAAACGGTCTCTGATAACAAAATAAAAATAAATAAGACACGTGAAATGAGTTGACAGGCTGTCAGAGATGAACAGTTGACAGTTTTCAAATGTTCTGTGGCTTAAAAAGTAGACGACAGACGTGGCAACGCCGGTACGAGTATGAGCATTTAGCTCCTCGTGCAAAATTCGTCGTAAATTGTGACTGAGAGAGAGGGAAGATGTAGAGCAACCTTTCTCTCTGTAGCGTGTTTTTGTTTACACTATTATAACCTAAATTTAAATGTCATATTCGTAGATAAATTTTAAATTACATTGTTTAATGTCTTTTTATCAGTATTTTAGTAAAAATCATGGTGAAAAATTGTTTAGAAGCCATATACTTCCGATTTACATTCCTAAGAAACTCGAAAAATGTCTATATATCAAGTCAAGTTAGCTGTTGAACAGAATTTTTTCTTATGCTTTTTCAAAGCTTAAATATAGTTTTTTGGTGAGTGTTTTTTAAGTCTATGTGTTTCCCAGAGTGACAAAAGTGGTTTTTGCAGTAACAAAAAACATTTTGAATAAGAATGGTCAATGGTCCAGTATTGTGTTGGAAACGGATGCCATAATGCAGGGGACATAAATATAATATAATCCTGAACAGTTTTACAGAAGTGAGAATCCACAAAAGGAGAGAAGCAGTAAATAATTAGGAATTATGCCTTATGCTTTTCATTTTTTTAAGGTTCCCTCCCCGAAAACCTTTTACTTTACAACTTTAGACCAAAGCTACAGGAAGGAAAAATTGGTATCCGTAGAAATACATTTGCAGAAAAAAATTTGCATTCCCCCACAGGAAACATTTCTTGGCAGTTTGTCAAGGAATTAGAAAAAGTTCAAATGGAGGAAGGTCTAAGGTTGGCTAATTCCCTCTCATCTCAGCATATCAATTATAAAAATAGAATTATGAATGTCAGATTAGCTACTCAAACAATGAGTAATGGGGTAGCAGATGCTATGGAATTTCTTGATAACAAATGTAAGAACTTACAATTCGAAGATAGTGCCGCTATGGTTGAATTCATTAGAAAAATTGATAGAGTGTTTGACGTTCTTAATTCTAGAAATCTGTTCCGGAGAGGGTTTAAAGCTCCAATTAGATCTTTTTCCCTGAGGTATGTTGAGGAAATTTTCAGTGAAACTATAGAATATTTAGAATCATTGGAAATTGATGATACCAACATTCTTTTTCACTATCGAAAGACATTCGCTTTAGGATTTATTTCGACCATGAAGAGTGCACTAGGGCTAGTGTAGAATGTTCCATCAATCAAAATTAATGAATGATGAACTTCATGGGGATCCTCTACTATTCGTCAGAAAATTACTAAATTAATTTTATTTAATAATTGTTAAGCAAATGTAACATTCTTGTCACAATTATGTTAAATAAAAATATTTCAGCAATTTTGTTCTTTACTTTTTGAAATGATTCCTTTTATATATTGAACTATTTGGAATATTTAAAATCTCTCGCACTGACACCAGAGACGACTGTCTCTGCTCCAGAGACAACTCTGTCTTTGCTAACACTGCTTTTCATATGATTCCAAAGCTTTATCCGAGGCTTTTCAGAAGATCATTTCCTATATTCTTGCCTCAAGATTATAATTAATATTTATATTCAAATTACTCTAAAGCTTCTATTTTATTAATTCATCAAGGCTGCTAGGGTGATTATTAAAAATTTCGTTCCCGAAATTCAGGAAATTATGATTAACATCATAAATCACTAAAAAAAGTGCAAAATTTTTAGAAACTTCGATTAGAATGACAAACTAATGATTAATTATTTTTAGTACGAACCGACTCGTTGAAAGATTTGAACAATTTGGGAAATAGAGAAAGAAATGAATTTTTCCAATCAGTATCAAACCTTCAAATATTTTCAGTTCATTCAGTTCATTCTTTCATTCCCGCACATTGAAATGTTTACGTAGCTAATAGCAACCAGGGTTGCCAGTTCAATTTTTACTTCATCAGTATATTTCTTGTCAAAAATTCAGTAGATTTCAGTAGATTTATTTTTCGCTCTACAAATTTCAAGAAAGGGTAATGAAATAAACCTATGACGTCAAAAAATATCTATTTATATTAAACAATATACGTAACCTATCCAAAAAAATAGGAACAAGCAAAATATCCTCATAGGAGAAATGAACATATATATACCTAATTATTAATTTACTCACAAATATCACAAAATGACGTTACACAGGTACTTAATTGTACTTATCAGATTAGACTGAATGAAAAACAGGAATGAATAAACAACAAAAATTCAAAACGAATGAAAAAAATTAAACATAAGTAAGGAACTGTTCTAGCGGACTTTATAGAGGTATATAAAAAATTGCATTTAATCTGAATCAACGTCAGTGTGAAATTTGCTCTTCTAGATTATTTATTACTATTAAATATTATTTGAATAGAGCTTATCGAAATATCATGCGAGATAAAAGAGTATGCGATTAATTGAAGATTAAGAATAATGAGGAAGAGAGATAATTTTTTTTCAGTAGATTAAGAAATGTTTCAGTAGATCAGTAGATTAATATCAAAATCAGTAGATCTACTGAAATTTCAGTAGAACTGGCAACTCTGATAGCAACGGCGTGCGAGAGAGAAAGGTTGCTCTACATCTTCCCTTTCACTCTTCCTCATTTTGCCTGTATCGCGATGCCATTCCACTTTCCAGTTCCCATAGACCATATTAGTGAGGTTAGGCGGGAAATTTGAATCGCGATCCATCCGTGGATCTGGTCCCTGAATTCCCTATGCATTTCTTATGGGACTAAAAATGCCGCGTACTTCTCGCCTGTTTTTGGATATTTTAGCGAATTTCTTAACATTTATTTCTGTTGGAATGTGTTCTATGATCCTTTCCTTAACAAGTTGAAAACAAAATTTCGTAATAAAATGGTATATTTTTTTAATAATGGATCAATATAAAATTGGTCAGCAAGATCCATGGAAGTTTGTCGTAGCTTCATTTCGTTTCTAACCTCTGAAGCTGACATCATTCTAACGCGCAAGCGTAGCATGTCATTTTCTTTGTTACGGTTCATGATTGACGTATAGCAGAAATGATCTACGACATACGGATATATTCCGTATAATAATGTGTTCAATTTTGATTTTAGGACTTATAAAAGTATTTTGTGATGAAAAATGTACTTGGAAACAACCTCTAATAATTGCGGCACCCAATTTTGCATGTCTTTATATTAACATTTACTTCTAGCTAGCGATATTCCATCTTATAGTCGATTCCTATGTAAAAAAATTTGAATATGGATCTCCCGCCAATTGAGTGATTCTAACCTCACTAATATGGTCTATAGAGTTCAATGATCATAGAAATACCAAACGAAAAGAAGTCCGACTCCCGTACTAAATTTATTGACACTGTTTGTAATCTATGATTTCTAGGCACTACAACAGCGCTGCTCCAAAATCGCACCGACGGAAATCGGAACCACTGCTCTGCGGCATCGGTCGTAGGTGGCTGGCCAAAACCTATTCATTCGATTTGAAATTTCGAACCCCAGTAGACTTTGCGTCGTCTTACTTGTAATTCATTAATGAAACTATTTCATTCATTTGCAACAAAACTAAAGATACTACATTAGGTACAGATAAATCGATGACAAATTTGTTGATTGAAAAATGAATCGTGATTTTTTTTCAACTATTGAATTGTAGGTACAGAAAAAATTAAAATTGAAGACTAAAATTACCCACCGTGAAACTTAAAAGGTATACCACCTAATAAAACGACTGCATTGCTAGGGGTGTTGTAAAAGTATTCAAGTACAAATGATTGGAAAATAAAATAAGAGCAGTTTAGGAAGGAGCGGAATTTTTATTAAACCTTAAACCATATCTCTAAGGAGTTGTTCTGCAGAAAATGATATTGGTTAGGATTATAATGACATAACTATTACAGTAAACCAGAAATGAATTAAAGGTATTCTTGTAATTGCTTCTGTTGACTGGATATTTGAAGTCTTCTCTTCGTTAAACCTTCTGTTTCTTCTGGTAAACCATTTTCGAGAAAAATTTGTTGAAGGAATGTTGAGTTTTCAAATACTGAAGAACTTATACTTTCTTCAGTCATCGGTGAGCAGACAAATTCCAAGCTTCATGATTACACAAACATAATTATCAAAAAAACAAACACTTACCACTAAAGCAAGAAACGGAACTAGAAGAACGTAAATGATTCCCACTAGTCAAACAAATTATTGAAAAAATAAGAACATTTCTTGGAAAAACTTCGCCAAAATAAATCTGTCATCAGAACAGTATTTCATAGATTGAAAATCTATGTCGGATTTCTATCAAAGATATTATTTTTGATTTCTATAGTAACACGACTCGACTCTAGCGCCCCAAAGTAATCGCACCGTCTGAAGGGCGAACTAAAGCGGTTGCATTTCTGTCTATATAAGTTGGAAGGGGTTGTCAATGATGTAAACAAATATGTGACGCAGACGTTGCCCACAAGGTGTTCATACGTTGATTATTATTCACATTATATTTATTCTCTCATAATTTTTCTCACATAATTTTTATATTTTAAATTTTGAAGGAATGTTAGGGAATTCCTGTTTGCCTTCTCGATAGCTTGTTGAACATTTATTATGGAAAATTTTTACAATTCACGCAGACTTTGCCCACAAGGTGTTGATACGTTGATTATTATTCTCATTACATCTATTCTTGAATAAAACTCACATATTTTTGGACATAATTCATTTCGAAGGAATGCTATGGAATTCCTATGTCTCTTCTCGGAAGCTTGTTGAAAATGTATTAAAGAAAATTTTCGCATAAACTTGTGTTCCATAACCTTTTGACAGCTTGCCCACAAACTCTCCATCTTATTCAACCAACCGACTTCTCTCTCACATGCGGAGTCCATGTTATTTATAAGTCTATGGTTGTGGCAGAGATATAGAAGGGGGGAGATTGAGCTTCAAGCTGCGCGAACCAAAGATATTACACACTGGCGCGAACTGGCTAAAATTGAAGGCCGCCATTTGTCAGGAAATATATACAGCACCGCCTAAAAGTGATAGCATGTGGCAAGAGTTATATACAGGGGCACGTAAAATTCAGAATTTGAATGTTATGATTTCGTTGATAACAGTACTTGAAATTATGAGATTTCGGTCAATTCGTTTCTTATTTCTTCAGTACAATACAAAATGAATACCAAAAATGTCAACGAAGGAAAAAATTTTTTGTTTTATGTATTCTGGTGAATATAATGAGATGTCCAAATATTGAACATATCATCTAAACCAATGAATCCTTTTGAATTATATTCAAGCGTTTGTAACCAACGATGAATTTTAATTTAATTGTCTTTTCTTCTTTTCGTCTTTTCTAAATAGGTAACGTTTTCAAAATAAAATCCATGATTTTGAAGATTCTAGCAATTTGGTCTAAAGCTGCATTCACAATCAATTCGCGGGCCGAAGTGCACTTCGGCACGAAATTTACCATTCGCAATAATCTTGGAACCAAATACTCAAATGAATCAAAAATGTAACTGATCAAAACATAAGCATCAGCATCATCCATAGCCGGCACGAAATTCCTTGCCGAAGTGATAGTTTGCAACTTGCAAGAAATTTTGTCTTGAATTTCATTGTGAATGGTAACAGAGAACGCCATCTGCTAAGCTTCCGTGCCGAAGTGCACTTCGGCCCGTGAATTGATTGTGAATGTAGCTTTATGGGGTAGTTTGATATATATAGACTTCGAAGCGTCACCAATATTTGGTTTGTTCCAGAATCGCTTCTTTTCACTACTGTTCCCTAATTACGATCAGAGGAAAGTTCCCTGAAAAATTGCTCGCCCACTTTCCTTCGAGATGCAATTCTGGAACTCTGCTTTTAAGTTTTAATTTTTATTTTCTGTTTCTAAGGAAACACGATTTTGTCTATCTGAAGGACACTAAATTTTTTGCACAAAGTGGATAAATTGATCTGATATTTTTTATTGGAAGTAAGACATGATATGATGAAAGCTAACAAGTCGATAAATTTTTCAGTAGCTACTGGCATTAAATATATAAAAGAAAAAAACATTTTTCTATTCATTTTATTTATACAATATTGTATATCCAGTATCGATTGCTGCATAAAATCAACTGATGAAGTCTTCTAATTGGAGAACCTTGAATTTTTCAGTATAAACTTTTTACAGATTGAATATTCTAATTTTAAAATGAGATCTGGCAATATTTTTCACTAAAAGAAAGCCATAATGTCTTCCAATCACTGAAGAATATAAAAAATGTTCTTTCAAGGAAGGGAACAAATCATCAACTCGATCATATTAAAATTTTTGGGATTGAATTGTTGCAAATGCAATTTTCATCTCTTGAAACTCTATTTTCAGTTGAAATCATCAAATTCCTGATTGACATATCGTTATAATTCCATATGATGGTACATGAAGTCCCTCTGAAACAAACAAAAAATAAAATCATCTCAGTTTCATATTAAATTATCTCATCTTACCTTGATTTTTGAAGAATATTACAATTCCCTCAAGACTGGAACTTTTAGGGTCACAGTATCATTCTCTACATTTTTTAAATGTCTCTTCATCAATGTGGCACTGAATTTCTTCTATATCTCTGGGTTGTGGTCAGAGATATTCTATCATAGAGAAAGGGAAAGTCTCTGTATTCTATTCTATATCTCCGGTTGTGGTCCGTATATACACCATAGATAAACACTATAGATGGGAAACTCTCGGATAAAATTTTGTTACGAAGAACAGCGCCATCTCTTTAAAGTCAGCGAACTAATCTCGATTATTTTGTCGAGGTAATTTCATTTTATTTTATTTGAAGACAACTATGTACAAAATAATACTCTGAGTTCATACATACAATTTATTAGATGAAATGTTCACATATTATGATGATTGAAAAACAACAGAATATATGATTGACAAACAAACAAAAATCAGTGAAATGAAACTTATCCATCTTTTATGAAATGATGAAATACCTCAAATTTGGACCGGCGTGAAGCTAGCAGCCAAAATGTAGCAGCCAGTTTCCGAATATACCCGAACGACCAGTGGCGTCGTGAAAATATATTCCCGTGTCGTTATTTTCGAGAAGAAATATTTTCTCTCAATAGATGTGAACTGAGAGAACCAAGAGTCCTTCTGTTACACGATATATAGAAATTCTTGCGGATACGGAAGTGATTTGGTATTCGTTGGCATCTGGAAACGCATGAAGGATATAATCGGACTTCAATGAAATAAAGTATATTTAAGTATATTAAATAGGAGGACGAGGAGAAGCGTGCAGAAAAATTACCTGATGAATTACTCAAAAAACAAGGAATATATGGTGTAAAGGAAAATCTCTTCGGTGCCGTCGAAGCGGGTGAAACTACCCCCTAAAATACTGAAAAATAATTTTCCATATGAAGGCGACTAGAAACCAGCTTCAAACTCACATGATAAATTACTCTGGTAATGAGGAATATATGGTGTAAAGGAAAATCTCTTCGGTGTCGTCGAAGTGGGTGAAACTACCCCCGAAAATACTCAAAAATTATTTTCAATATGAAGGCGACGAGAAGCCAGCTTCAAATTCACATGATAAATTACTCTGGTAATGGGTAATATATGGTGTAAAAGAAAATCTCTTCGGTGCCGTCGAAGTAGGTGAAACTACCCCCGAAAATACGAAAATACTAAAAAATTATTTTCAATAAGAAGGCGACGAGAAGCCAGCTTCAAATTCACATGATAAATTACTCTGGTAATGAGGAATATATGGTGTAAAGGAAAATCTTTTCGGTGCCGTCGGAGTGCTTGAAAGTACCCCCGAAAATACTTAAAAATTATTTTCAATATGAAGGCGACGATAAGCCAGCTTCTAACTCACATGATAAATTACTCTAGTAATGGGTAATATATGGTGTAAAAGAAAATCTCTTCGGTGCTGTCGAAGTGGGTGAAACTACCCCCGAAAATACTGAAAAATTATTTTCAATATGAAGGCGACGAGAAGCCAGCTTCAAACTCACACGATGAATGACTCTAGTAATGGGTAATATTTGGTGTAAAGGAAAATCTCTTCGGTGCCGTCGAAGTAGGTGAAACTACCCCCGAAAATACTAAATAAATTATTTTCGATATGAAGGCGACGAGAAGGCAGCTTCAAGTTCACATGATAAATTACTCTGGTAATGAGGAATATATGGTGTAAAGGAAAATCTCTTCGGTGCCGTCGAAGTAGGTGAAACTACCCCCGAAAATACGAAAATACTAAAAAATTATTTTCAATATGAAGGCGACGAGAAGCCAGCTTCAAATTCACATGATAAATTACTCTGGTAATGAGGAATATATGGTGTAAAGGAAAATCTTTTCGGTGCCGTCGGAGTGCTTGAAACTATACCCCCGAAAATACTAAAAAATTATTTTCAATATGAAGGCGACGAGAAGCCAGCTTCAAATTCACATGATAAATTACTCTGGTAATGAGGAATATATGGTGTGAAGGAAAATCTTTTCGGTGCCGTCGGAGTGCTTGAAACTACCCCCGAAAATACTTAAAAATTATTTTCAATATGAAGGCGACGAGAAGCCAGCTTCTAACACACATGATAAATTACTCTAGTAATGGGTAATATATGGTGTAAAGGAAAATCTCTTCGGTGCCGTCGAAGTAGGTGAAACTACCCCCGAAAATACGAAAATACTAAAAAATTATTTTCAATATGAAGGCGACGAGAAGCCAGCTTCAAATTCACATGATAAGTTACTCTGGTAATGAGGAATATATGGTGTAAAGGAAAATCTTTTCGGTGCCGTCGGAGTGCTTGAAACTACCCCCGAAAATACTAAAAAATTATTTTCAATATGAAGGCGACGATAAGCCAGCTTCTAACACACATGATAAATTACTCTAGTAATGGGTAATATATGGTGTAAAGGAAAATCTCTTCGGTGCCGTCGAAGTAGGTGAAACTACCCCCGAAAATACGAAAATACTAAAAAATTATTTTCAATATGAAGGCGACGAGAAGCCAGCTTCAAATTCACATGATAAATTACTCTGGTAATGAGGAATATATGGTGTAAAGGAAAATCTTTTCGGTGCCGTCGGAGTGCTTGAAACTACCCCCGAAAATACTAAAAAATTATTTTCAATATGAAGGCGACGAGAAGCCAGCTTCTAACACACATGATAAATTACTCTAGTAATGGGTAATATATGGTGTAAAGGAAAATCTCTTCGGTGCCGTCGAAGTAGGTGAAACTACCCCCGAAAATACGAAAATACTAAAAAATTATTTTCAATATGAAGGCGACGAGAAGCCAGCTTCAAATTCACATGATAAATTACTCTGGTAATGAGGAATATATGGTGTAAAGGAAAATCTTTTCGGTGCCGTCGGAGTGCTTGAAACTACCCCCGAAAATACTAAAAAATTATTTTCAATATGAAGGCGACGAGAAGCCAGCTTCAAATTCACATGATAAATTACTCTGGTAATGAGGAATATATGGTGTGAAGGAAAATCTTTTCGGTGCCGTCGGAGTGCTTGAAACTACCCCCGAAAATACTTAAAAATTATTTTCAATATGAAGGCGACGATAAGCCAGCTTCTAACACACATGATAAATTACTCTAGTAATGGGTAATATATGGTGTAAAGGAAAATCTCTTCGGTGCCGTCGAAGTAGGTGAAACTATATATATATATATATCCGGTTTTATAGCGTCCTACGCCTTCCGGTTCCCAGTCTCCAGCCTCTTCTATCCTCCCATTCTCCTGGTCTCAGATTTCTCTCAGACATTGCTTTTTGTATGCCGCTCATCCAGGTAACCTTTGGCCTTCCTCGCTTCTTCCTTTCCCTCGGTACCCACTTCAGAGCAAGTTTAGGAATTCTTTGATCTGACATTCTCTCAACATGTCCATACCAAATGAGCTGCTTCTGCTGAGTATCCTCTATTATTGTTTTTTCTACCTTCATAAGTTCCCTTACTCTTTCATTTCTCATCCTATCCATTCGCGATACTCGGGCTGATCTTCGCCAAAAGTCCATTTCAAGAGCTAGAAGTCTTTTTTCAAGGCTTTTTGTTAACTGCCATGTTTCACTTCCATATAGGACGATACTCTTGAACACAGAGGAATAAATATAGCGTTTCTTCTCAGCTGAAATGCTTTTGGACCATAGGATCGAGTTTAAGTGTCTTATGGTTGTTTTTCCCTTGTTTATTCTGCTCTCTATTTCGTTTTGTGTTCTTCCATCTGCTGTTATTTTCGTCCCTAAATAGATGTATTCATCGCAGGCGTCTATTTCAACGTCGTCATTCACCATCAACTTTTCTTTCTCTCCGCCAACGCACATATATTTGGTTTTTCTTAGATTTACTGTGAGACCCCAATTTTGGTATTCTTCGAAAAGTCTTCTTGACATGAACTCCAGATCTTCTTTATCTTGTGCAATCACAACTTGATCATCCGCAAAGTGAAGTGTGTAAAGTGCTGTATCGTCTGTAAGCTGAATTCCCATTCCATGGCAAGATCTTCTCCATCTCTTCAAAGCTTCATTTAAGTATATTTTAAATAGAGTGGTGGATAAACAGCAGCCCTGCCTGAGACCTTTTGTAACTGTGAAGGTTGGCGAGAGAGATTTTCCCAGTTTTACTCTTGAGTAAGATTGTCCGTATAATTGTTTTATTGCACTGATTGCCGTGCTGTTGATTGGTGACATTTCTAATACCTGCCACAGTTTCTTTATCGGAACTGTATCGTATGCCCTCGTGAGGTCTACAAATAGAAGGTGAACTTCTCGATTTGTTGCTGTTTTTTTCTCATTTATTTGGTTGATGCTGAAGATGTTGTCTACACATGACCTGCCAGCTCTGAAACCTGATTGTTGTTCAATATCATAGGGATCGTATTCGTCTTCGATTATTTTTCTCAATATTTTCCCATATATTCTACTGAAGGTACTCGTTACTGAAATGCATCTATAGTTTTGGCACTCACTCTTCACTCCTTTTTTATGGATTGGTGTGATCCAAGCTTCCTTCCAAACTTCCGGTATTGCCGCTCCATTTATAAACTTCTCGAATAGATGGCGCAACATCTTCACCAGTTTTTCTGTGCCATTTTTCAGCAGCTCTGCTGGGATTCCTTCAGGTCCTGCAGCTTTTTTGTTTCTCATGCTCTTTAATGCTTTCCAAACCATTTCCTCTTTGACTTGTATATGCTGTCCCTGGATGGTGTAATTAGTTGGTGAGTGTGTTAAATATTGTTCTCTGTCTTCATTCAGTTCCTGCTCAAAGTATTCTTTCCATCTTTCCAGTTTTATTGGGTTCAAATTGATCTTGTTTGCGCTTTCTCTCCTCAGTTCCTTGATTAGTTTCCATGATTCGGATGATCTTGCTCCTCCAATATGGGACTCTATTTCTTGACATTTCCTCTCCCATGTTTCGTCTTTGTTCTGGATCACCATACGTTTGAACTTCGCTCGTTTACGTTTATATGATATATTATCATTAATATCATTAGAGTTGAGCATCCTGTTATATGCATGCTGTTTAATCCGTTTTTGTTGCTCCATCTCATCATTCCAAGTAAGCTGAGCATTGTGTGAGTTGGTATTTTTCCTTTCAGATAGTGCTTCTTTGGCCGCAGTGTGTAATGTTTTAACTATGTGTTCATATAGTGCATTCGGAGTATCTTCTAAGAAACTTTCATTCAGTTTTTGGTCCAGGCGGCTTTGATACAATGTTTTAGTGCTCTGGTGGTAAAATCCGTCCAAGTTGTATCTAACTTCCTCCAATTTATCTCCCTGCAATTGTGCTTCGTTCTGTTCTCTATCATTTTTGAACGGTATAAAAACTTGTGCTTTTATCAAATAATGATCCGACCCGCAATCTGCTCCTCGGTATGCTCTTACGTCTCGAACTTTCCATCTGATGTTTTGTTTTTTTATCACATAGTCGATGATTGATCGTAGGCCTCTGGTTTGTTGGCGCCAAGTGTACTTGTGAATATCTCTATGTGGATAAAACCCATTTAAAATTTTGAGACTTTGTTGTTCGCAGAACTGTATTAGTCGTTGACCATTATTATTCAGAACTAGGTGAAACTACCCCCGAAAATACGAAAATACTAAAAAATTATTTTCAATATGAAGGCGACGAGAAGCCAGCTTCAAATTCACATGATAAATTACTCTGGTAATGAGGAATATATGGTGTAAAGGAAAATCTTTTCGGTGCCGTCGGAGTGCTTGAAACTACCCCCGAAAATACTAAAAAATTATTTTCAATATGAAGGCGACGAGAAGCCAGCTTCAAATTCACATGATAAATTACTCTGGTAATGAGGAATATATGGTGTAAAGGAAAATCTTTTCGGTGCCGTCGGAGTGCTTGAAACTACCCCCGAAAATACTAAAAAATTATTTTCAATATGAAGGCGACGAGAAGCCAGCTTCAAATTCACATGATAAATTACTCTGGTAATGAGGAATATATGGTGTAAAGGAAAATCTTTTCGATGCCGTCGGAGTGCTTGAAACTACCCCCGAAAATACTAAAAAATTATTTTCAATATGAAGGCGACGAGAAGCCAGCTTCTAACACACATGATAAATTACTCTAGTAATGGGTAATATATGGTGTAAAGGAAAATCTCTTCGGTGCCGTCGAAGTAGGTGAAACTACCCCCGAAAATACGAAAATACTAAAAAATTATTTTCAATAAGAAGGCGACGAGAAGCCAGCTTCAAATTCACATGATAAATTACTCTGGTAATGAGGAATATATGGTGTGAAGGAAAATCTTTTCGGTGCCGTCGGAGTGCTTGAAACTACCCCCGAAAATACTTAAAAATTATTTTCAATATGAAGGCGACGATAAGCCAGCTTCTAACACACATGATAAATTACTCTAGTAATGGGTAATATATGGTGTAAAGGAAAATCTCTTCGGTGCCGTCGAAGTAGGTGAAACTACCCCCGAAAATACGAAAATACTAAAAAATTATTTTCAATATGAAGGCGACGAGAAGCCAGCTTCAAATTCACATGATAAATTACTCTGGTAATGAGGAATATATGGTGTAAAGGAAAATCTTTTCGGTGCCGTCGGAGTGCTTGAAACTACCCCCGAAAATACTAAAAAATTATTTTCAATATGAAGGCGACGAGAAGCCAGCTTCTAACACACATGATAAATTACTCTAGTAATGGGTAATATATGGTGTAAAGGAAAATCTCTTCGGTGCCGTCGAAGTAGGTGAAACTACCCCCGAAAATACGAAAATACTAAAAAATTATTTTCAATAAGAAGGCGACGAGAAGCCAGCTTCAAATTCACATGATAAATTACTCTGGTAATGAGGAATATATGGTGTGAAGGAAAATTTTTTCGGTGCCGTCGGAGTGCTTGAAACTACCACCGAAAATACTTAAAAATTATTTTCAATATGAAGGCGACGATAAGCCAGCTTCTAACACACATGATAAATTACTCTAGTAATGGGTAATATATGGTGTAAAGGAAAATCTCTTCGGTGCCGTCGAAGTAGGTGAAACTACCCCCGAAAATACGAAAATACTAAAAAATTATTTTCAATATGAAGGCGACGAGAAGCCATTTTCAAATTCACATGATAAATTACTCTGGTAATGAGGAATATATGGTGTGAAGGAAAATCTTTTCGGTGCCGTCGGAGTGCTTGAAACTACCACCGAAAATACTTAAAAATTATTTTCAATATGAAGGCGACGATAAGCCAGCTTCTAACACACATGATAAATTACTCTAGTAATGGGTAATATATGGTGTAAAGGAAAATCTCTTCGGTGCCGTCGAAGTGGGTGAAACTACCCCCGAAAATACGAAAATACCAAAAATATTATTTTCAATATGAAGGCGACGAGAAGCCAGCTTCTAACACACATGATAAATTACTCTAGTAATGGGTAATATATGGTGTAAAGGAAAATCTCTTCGGTGCCGTCGAAGTAGGTGAAACTACCCCCGAAAATACGAAAATACTAAAAAATTATTTTCAATATGAAGGCGACGAGAAGCCATTTTCAAATTCACATGATAAATTACTCTGGTAATGAGGAATATATGGTGTGAAGGAAAATCTTTTCGGTGCCGTCGGAGTGCTTGAAACTACCCCCGAAAATACTTAAAAATTATTTTCAATATGAAGGCGACGATAAGCCAGCTTCTAACACACATGATAAATTACTCTAGTAATGGGTAATATATGGTGTAAAGGAAAATCTCTTCGGTGCCGTCGAAGTGGGTGAAACTACCCCCGAAAATACGAAAATACCGAAAATATTATTTTCAATATGAAGGCGACGAGAAGCCAGCTTCAAATTCACATGATAAATTACTCTGGTAATGGGTAATATATGGTGTAAAAGAAAATCTCTTCGGTGCCGTCGAAGTAGGTGAAACTACCCCCGAAAATACGAAAATACTAAAAAATTATTTTCAATAAGAAGGCGACGAGAAGCTAGCTTCAAATTCACATGATAAATTACTCTGGTAATGAGGAATATATGGTGTAAAGGAAAATCTTTTCGGTGCCGTCGGAGTGCTTGAAACTACCCCCGAAAATACTTAAAAATTATTTTCAATATGAAGGCGACGATAAGCCAGCTTCTAACTCACATGATAAATTACTCTAGTAATGGGTAATATATGGTGTAAAAGAAAATCTCTTCGGTGCTGTCGAAGTGGGTGAAACTACCCCCGAAAATACTGAAAAATTATTTTCAATATGAAGGCGACGAGAAGCCAGCTTCAAACTCACACGATGAATGACTCTAGTAATGGGTAATATTTGGTGTAAAGGAAAATCTCTTCGGTGCCGTCGAAGTAGGTGAAACTACCCCCGAAAATACTAAAAAATTATTTTCGATATGAAGGCGACGAGAAGGCAGCTTCAAGTTCACATGATAAATTACTCTGGTAATGAGGAATATATGGTGTAAAGGAAAATCTCTTCGGTGCCGTCGAAGTAGGTGAAACTACCCCCGAAAATACGAAAATACTAAAAAATTATTTTCAATAAGAAGGCGACGAGAAGCCAGCTTCAAATTCACATGATAAATTACTCTGGTAATGAAGAATATATGGTGTGAAGGAAAATCTTTTCGGTGCCGTCGGAGTGCTTGAAACTACCCCCGAAAATACTTAAAAATTATTTTCAATATGAAGGCGACGATAAGCCAGCTTCTAACACACATGATAAATTACTCTAGTAATGGGTAATATATGGTGTAAAAGAAAATCTCTTCGGTGCTGTCGAAGTGGGTGAAACTACCCCCGAAAATACTGAAAAATTATTTTCAATATGAAGGCGACGAGAAGCCAGCTTCAAACTCACACGATGAATGACTCTAGTAATGGGTAATATTTGGTGTGAAGGAAAATCTTTTCGGTGCCGTCGGAGTGCTTGAAACTACCCCCGAAAATACTTAAAAATTATTTTCAATATGAAGGCGACGATAAGCCAGCTTCTAACACACATGATAAATTACTCTAGTAATGGGTAATATATGGTGTAAAGGAAAATCTCTTCGGTGCCGTCGAAGTGGGTGAAACTACCCCCGAAAATACGAAAATACCGAAAATATTATTTTCAATATGAAGGCGACGAGAAGCCAGCTTCAAATTCACATGATAAATTACTCTGGTAATGGGTAATATATGGTGTAAAAGAAAATCTCTTCGGTGCCGTCGAAGTAGGTGAAACTACCCCCGAAAATACGAAAATACTAAAAAATTATTTTCAATAAGAAGGCGACGAGAAGCTAGCTTCAAATTCACATGATAAATTACTCTGGTAATGAGGAATATATGGTGTAAAGGAAAATCTTTTCGGTGCCGTCGGAGTGCTTGAAACTACCCCCGAAAATACCAAAAATATTATTTTCAATATGAAGGCGACGAGAAGCCAGCTTCTAACACACATGATAAATTACTCTAGTAATGGGTAATATATGGTGTAAAGGAAAATCTCTTCGGTGCCGTCGAAGTAGGTGAAACTACCCCCGAAAATACGAAAATACTAAAAAATTATTTTCAATAAGAAGGCGACGAGAAGCCAGCTTCAAATTCACATGATAAATTACTCTGGTAATGAGGAATATATGGTGTGAAGGAAAATTTTTTCGGTGCCGTCGGAGTGCTTGAAACTACCACCGAAAATACTTAAAAATTATTTTCAATATGAAGGCGACGATAAGCCAGCTTCTAACACACATGATAAATTACTCTAGTAATGGGTAATATATGGTGTAAAGGAAAATCTCTTCGGTGCCGTCGAAGTAGGTGAAACTACCCCCGAAAATACGAAAATACTAAAAAATTATTTTCAATATGAAGGCGACGAGAAGCCATTTTCAAATTCACATGATAAATTACTCTGGTAATGAGGAATATATGGTGTGAAGGAAAATCTTTTCGGTGCCGTCGGAGTGCTTGAAACTACCACCGAAAATACTTAAAAATTATTTTCAATATGAAGGCGACGATAAGCCAGCTTCTAACACACATGATAAATTACTCTAGTAATGGGTAATATATGGTGTAAAGGAAAATCTCTTCGGTGCCGTCGAAGTGGGTGAAACTACCCCCGAAAATACGAAAATACCAAAAATATTATTTTCAATATGAAGGCGACGAGAAGCCAGCTTCTAACACACATGATAAATTACTCTAGTAATGGGTAATATATGGTGTAAAGGAAAATCTCTTCGGTGCCGTCGAAGTAGGTGAAACTACCCCCGAAAATACGAAAATACTAAAAAATTATTTTCAATATGAAGGCGACGAGAAGCCATTTTCAAATTCACATGATAAATTACTCTGGTAATGAGGAATATATGGTGTGAAGGAAAATCTTTTCGGTGCCGTCGGAGTGCTTGAAACTACCCCCGAAAATACTTAAAAATTATTTTCAATATGAAGGCGACGATAAGCCAGCTTCTAACACACATGATAAATTACTCTAGTAATGGGTAATATATGGTGTAAAGGAAAATCTCTTCGGTGCCGTCGAAGTGGGTGAAACTACCCCCGAAAATACGAAAATACCGAAAATATTATTTTCAATATGAAGGCGACGAGAAGCCAGCTTCAAATTCACATGATAAATTACTCTGGTAATGGGTAATATATGGTGTAAAAGAAAATCTCTTCGGTGCCGTCGAAGTAGGTGAAACTACCCCCGAAAATACGAAAATACTAAAAAATTATTTTCAATAAGAAGGCGACGAGAAGCTAGCTTCAAATTCACATGATAAATTACTCTGGTAATGAGGAATATATGGTGTAAAGGAAAATCTTTTCGGTGCCGTCGGAGTGCTTGAAACTACCCCCGAAAATACTTAAAAATTATTTTCAATATGAAGGCGACGATAAGCCAGCTTCTAACTCACATGATAAATTACTCTAGTAATGGGTAATATATGGTGTAAAAGAAAATCTCTTCGGTGCTGTCGAAGTGGGTGAAACTACCCCCGAAAATACTGAAAAATTATTTTCAATATGAAGGCGACGAGAAGCCAGCTTCAAACTCACACGATGAATGACTCTAGTAATGGGTAATATTTGGTGTAAAGGAAAATCTCTTCGGTGCCGTCGAAGTAGGTGAAACTACCCCCGAAAATACTAAAAAATTATTTTCGATATGAAGGCGACGAGAAGGCAGCTTCAAGTTCACATGATAAATTACTCTGGTAATGAGGAATATATGGTGTAAAGGAAAATCTCTTCGGTGCCGTCGAAGTAGGTGAAACTACCCCCGAAAATACGAAAATACTAAAAAATTATTTTCAATAAGAAGGCGACGAGAAGCCAGCTTCAAATTCACATGATAAATTACTCTGGTAATGAAGAATATATGGTGTGAAGGAAAATCTTTTCGGTGCCGTCGGAGTGCTTGAAACTACCCCCGAAAATACTTAAAAATTATTTTCAATATGAAGGCGACGATAAGCCAGCTTCTAACACACATGATAAATTACTCTAGTAATGGGTAATATATGGTGTAAAAGAAAATCTCTTCGGTGCTGTCGAAGTGGGTGAAACTACCCCCGAAAATACTGAAAAATTATTTTCAATATGAAGGCGACGAGAAGCCAGCTTCAAACTCACACGATGAATGACTCTAGTAATGGGTAATATTTGGTGTGAAGGAAAATCTTTTCGGTGCCGTCGGAGTGCTTGAAACTACCCCCGAAAATACTTAAAAATTATTTTCAATATGAAGGCGACGATAAGCCAGCTTCTAACACACATGATAAATTACTCTAGTAATGGGTAATATATGGTGTAAAGGAAAATCTCTTCGGTGCCGTCGAAGTGGGTGAAACTACCCCCGAAAATACGAAAATACCGAAAATATTATTTTCAATATGAAGGCGACGAGAAGCCAGCTTCAAATTCACATGATAAATTACTCTGGTAATGGGTAATATATGGTGTAAAAGAAAATCTCTTCGGTGCCGTCGAAGTAGGTGAAACTACCCCCGAAAATACGAAAATACTAAAAAATTATTTTCAATAAGAAGGCGACGAGAAGCTAGCTTCAAATTCACATGATAAATTACTCTGGTAATGAGGAATATATGGTGTAAAGGAAAATCTTTTCGGTGCCGTCGGAGTGCTTGAAACTACCCCCGAAAATACTTAAAAATTATTTTCAATATGAAGGCGACGATAAGCCAGCTTCTAACTCACATGATAAATTACTCTAGTAATGGGTAATATATGGTGTAAAAGAAAATCTCTTCGGTGCTGTCGAAGTGGGTGAAACTACCCCCGAAAATACTGAAAAATTATTTTCAATATGAAGGCGACGAGAAGCCAGCTTCAAACTCACACGATGAATGACTCTAGTAATGGGTAATATTTGGTGTAAAGGAAAATCTCTTCGGTGCCGTCGAAGTAGGTGAAACTACCCCCGAAAATACTAAAAAATTATTTTCGATATGAAGGCGACGAGAAGGCAGCTTCAAGTTCACATGATAAATTACTCTGGTAATGAGGAATATATGGTGTAAAGGAAAATCTCTTCGGTGCCGTCGAAGTAGGTGAAACTACCCCCGAAAATACGAAAATACTAAAAAATTATTTTCAATAAGAAGGCGACGAGAAGCCAGCTTCAAATTCACATGATAAATTACTCTGGTAATGAAGAATATATGGTGTGAAGGAAAATCTTTTCGGTGCCGTCGGAGTGCTTGAAACTACCCCCGAAAATACTTAAAAATTATTTTCAATATGAAGGCGACGATAAGCCAGCTTCTAACACACATGATAAATTACTCTAGTAATGGGTAATATATGGTGTAAAAGAAAATCTCTTCGGTGCTGTCGAAGTGGGTGAAACTACCCCCGAAAATACTGAAAAATTATTTTCAATATGAAGGCGACGAGAAGCCAGCTTCAAACTCACACGATGAATGACTCTAGTAATGGGTAATATTTGGTGTGAAGGAAAATCTTTTCGGTGCCGTCGGAGTGCTTGAAACTACCCCCGAAAATACTTAAAAATTATTTTCAATATGAAGGCGACGATAAGCCAGCTTCTAACACACATGATAAATTACTCTAGTAATGGGTAATATATGGTGTAAAAGAAAATCTCTTCGGTGCTGTCGAAGTGGGTGAAACTACCCCCGAAAATACTGAAAAATTATTTTCAATATGAAGGCGACGAGAAGCCAGCTTCAAACTCACACGATGAATGACTCTAGTAATGGGTAATATTTGGTGTGAAGGAAAATCTTTTCGGTGCCGTCGGAGTGCTTGAAACTACCCCCGAAAATACTTAAAAATTATTTTCAATATGAAGGCGACGAGAAGCCAGCTTCAAATTCACATGATAAATTACTCTGGTAATGAGGAATATATGGTGTAAAGGAAAATCTTTTCGGTGCCGTCGGAGTGCTTGAAACTACCCCCGAAAATACTAAAAAATTATTTTCAATATGAAGGCGACGAGAAGCCAGCTTCAAATTCACCTGATAAATTACTGTAGTAATGGGTAATATATGGTGTGAAGGAAAATCTCTTCGGTGCCGTCGAAGTGCGTGAAACTACCCCCGAAAATACTCAAAAATTATTTTCAATAAGAAGGCGACGAGAAGCTATCTTCATATCATATCATACTCACATGATAAATTACAATTTTAATGAAGAATTTAATGGGTTGAAGGGGTTTTAGTCGACATAGCAAGATACGATAGTTTTCAGTTGGGGGCGATAAATATATTTAGTTTGTTCAATTTTTTTTCCGTGAATAGATTGTCTTTCTGTTCTGTTTAAGCGTTGTAGGCAGGTGCAGCTAACTAATTTTTCACGGCATATAATGTGATGAGAAATTATTACAGATTGAGTAGGTTTTTTCTGGACGTTAGTTCAAATAACACAATTCACATATGTTGTTTATTTTTTTTTCATCGGTTGATGAGCCTCTTTTGATCTCATCCATGGTATTCAGAAATTTTTCGTGTGAATATCGACAACATATTTCACATTTGAATACATCCTCATCTTCATTGATAATAGAGGAACAGTAAAAACATCTGAGTCTCATGTCATGACTATTTTTCAATAGCATCAGTTTGAGCAAAGATTATAGAGTAGAAAGATAGGAAACGCCCTCATATCGCTAGTACTAAAAACCGACTACATTTTGGCCAGTGAAAATACGCGTGACAATGAGATGACGCTAAAAACGCACTGTGAATACAGAAAAAGTTTGTGATAACAGTTTTCTGTTTTTTAATCAAGGGGCACGAAATTCGAATTCTATTTCTCGTATTGCATTCCAATATTGACTTTGTTTCTATCAGAAAACAAACATCCTGAGCGACAAAACAAAAGTATGGTTTTGTTTTGTGATCAGGATGTTAGTTTTCATCTAAACATTGTTTGGAATCAATTGATATCAATGAAAAACGCTGTTGGATGTGCTTTATGTTTATTTGCAATTCATAAAAAATTTGCAAAAATTGAAATAGTGGGCAATAAATGAAGCTTTAACTAGGACACTGAAGTATATGGTGATCTGCTATACGTCGAAGGTGTTGTTTCTGTACAAAAGGTTGTTCTGAATTAATAAACTTAGTTGAATTTGTAAAATATACATATATCAGAAATTAATATGAACCAATATTCAATATACCATCATAGCTTACATATTCCAGTTACTTACACTTATAGGTATTATTTAAAGAATTTTCAGAACCACACTAAAAAAAAAACCTTACAGACATATCAAGACCTGTATGTTAGAATAATTTCTTGCTGTTTTTTTTTATGATTTTCTTATGATATGGTCTCTTCATGACACAATATACAAATTGGTTAATGAATGAACAAAACACTCACACCAGGTTTCATAAAACTTTGACTTTCTAAACAATAATTTGACAGTCACTCAGTTCCCAAATGGAAATCAATAAAACCTCTGCATTTCTGAATATATTGAAAGAGTAGCAATTGAGAATCATTGAATGGACCTATAAAGATCATAATTTCCCCTTAATAGGCCGTTCATGCAAGGGATGCTTGATGCTTGACCTGCAGTAAAATGTTCACTACACATCTTGTAGTCAGTAGTGTTTGCTGAAGTAATTGTCTTCAAGCCCTGAGAATTTTATCCACTTCGGAGCACTGAAAATTAGAATCAATGATGATGATGTTACGATTTTTAATACTTACGCTTCCATTTTCCTTAGTTGAATGAAAAACTTAATCACGTAAAATACATTTTATTATTTGATCCACCGTTTTTCAAGATTCAATAATTTTCGAACAATATTTTGATGTTTACACCAACAAATAAGACAAAAAAATTCAAAAATCAGCAACTAGAACGAGCCAGATAAACAAAAAGCGGAATGAGAATCAAAACCTCTTTGATCAAAATTGACGCCTGAAATCTCAAAAAATTTCATATATTTCTGCAAATGGCACTCAAATGAATATTTTAACCAGTCCTAGCGTCTTAAAAACACGCGTGACACACAGATGGCGCTCAAATCGCTTTAGTCGCCTCGTTTCCCATCTTTCTACTCTATAATCTTTGAGTTTGAGTTTACGTCTTAATTGATTTGTATCAAAAGGTATGGTAAGTGGTTGTTTCCTCACAATCTTCGAAAAAAAATAAATCACAATTATATCCATCTGCTTGTCTCGAGTGATTTAAGGTCACTATTTCGAGATTTTTTGATTCAATTCCCTTCATTCGAAGAAAACTTTCCATTTTCTCCTTATAAAATGCTTTCATGATATTTTCATTTCCCACAGGATCAAGAAGTGTCAATTTTTCTGTAGACGTGTTGAAAATGACCAACACAAAATGGTTGTGCCTGGCGACAGACATAACCACTTCATTCTTATCTATATTTATGTTATCAGCGAAATATTTTTTTATAGGAACGTCGCCAAAGATTATAGAAGATTTTGCCACGGAAATTATTTGATATTTCTCATCAATTGAATTAATGAGAAACATACAGTGATCTATCACAAAACTACTTAGCCAGCATCCCTCATTTAAGGTTAAAAAGTCGTTTATCATCAATTCCGATATTGAAAATGTCACATCGGGATTGAAAGTGACTACATATTATTATTATTATTATTATTTAATTGATAAGAGCAAAGAAAATCTCTATAAAGCTCATTTTACAGAAAAATATACACACACAAAAACATGATCAGCAATAACTGAATGGAAAAAAAAAAAAAAAGAAAAAAAAAGTATATCCTCTCTTATTTTGTAGCTCTTTATAATATAGAACATCATCAACCAAACCATTTTCCCAAAGAGGTGAGCTTCTACATGTCCATTTTCTCTCTCTATCGGTTGGTATATTGGGCAGAACAATGGAAGGCAACATGAAGTAGTAATAAAAGAATTCCAGTTTTCTCAACATTACTTCGAAAAAATCAGGGTTTCTATGGACACGAATAATTTTTACACCCTTGAAGGTAAAAATCAGTAAATCACATCATTTTCTGGAATTTGGTAGTGATAATCATGATTTCTGTTCATTTTAGAATTGTTTTTATTTAAAAAATCGAAATTATATTCATTCGGATCTGAAAAGCGGGCTTTATAGGGACACTTAATTTCTATGAGGCCATCGCTATCTATTAATCTATCAGGGGACGAATCAGGGAATGAATATTTCCTATGAATAAATTAGTCCTGACTTTTTGTAGGAAGATTTTGTCAATTCGGTGTAAGCATCTCTAGCCTGATGTTCATATCGAATACCGTGCATCACCGCTGCGCAACGTATGGGTTTTTGTTCTCTTATAACTTTCACAATATTTTCATAAGAAGATGGTTCTCGAACATTACAAATTCTTCCAAAATATGAAGATGTCACTCTGAATCTCCTTTCTTTCTGCCACAATTCAGAATGTCTTTGATCTTGAGTATTTCGTTCCAAACTCATTATTTCTGTTTCTGTGAGTTTGAGAGATTCTAAAAAAGGTAAACACTTCCGCCTAAGGTTAACAAACTTTTCTGGGTGAACCTTCGGTGGATCGTTAATACACAATTTACAGTGGAAAATATTTTTATACGACTTATTCTCATCACCATCCTTGTCGCATAACTGATATATGAATCCATCTTAAACAACTATCACATTTTACCCAGTCCGTCACTTCATTTATGATTCCATGTCCGCAGTACGCACATAAAGTGGCTTCCTGTCATCTTCTGGAAATATAATGTTGTCATTCAGTGTTTGGCAAATAGGGTTTCTGAGGTATTTTCCATCGGAATGGGTACCAACCTTTTTTTTATCTTTCTTTGACCAAAATTCTTGAGAAAATTGTTCACCTGCAGGATCTCCTTTTGTTAAACGAGATTTACTGATTCCTAGTATATACTCTAATCTCAGAGCTAAAACATCTTCTCGTAATTTCCTAACAAAATGGGAACATTTCAGGTTTCTTCGTGAACTCATTTTTATATTTTTCAATTGTCCAAAACCGCATTACTTACTGAACCTTGATTAGGAAGCATCAAAGCACTCCAAAGAGGACACAGTGGTAAATATTTTGACATTATCGAATCAAAATATCTCTCATTATAGAAAATATTTTCATCCTGCCCTTCAACACCCAAGTCCACCGACCGTATAACTCGAGCGAATCTTTCATAATAGGGACTCGATTTGAGCAAGCTTTGATGAAGTTTCGAACTGTGTGTAAATTTTTCAGCCAATATTGCGCCTGATCAGTTTTAATACTTTGATTCTTTGATTTCAACAACACATACACATGCTCTAGGAAACGATCAAATATTTCTATTTTATTTATCAAAATGGCTGTTGCGAGTAGGTCCTTGAAATAGGAATTCTGTTGCTTATTTGTAGCTAAAAGATCGACGTCTTTAGAAACCATTTTCATAAAATGTGCACAGCACAGATTAACTCTAATGAAACTGGTTTTTTCCTCTAACTTTCTAAGATTCATTTCATAGCATGTTTTTAGATATTCGAGTAAAGAACATCTATTGAACGACTTACAGATTGCATGTATATTGGCAAAGGAAAAATCGGTTACGACTCCTGAAAAAGCAGGCCAATAATTGTATGAATTTTGGATCCTCACAACAGCAGTATAGAAATAAATTTTCTTCGTATTCTGCATTGGATTTCTAACTACGCCACCAGTAGCATCGAAATGAATTGTGGGTAAAATATTATTTTTTCTCTGGAGTTTCAGAACCTCAAACTGCTCGGAGCTATATAATTTTATGTTGAAAGGTATGCTTATTTCCTGAATAAAGTCAGCATAATCTTCCTGCATCAGGATCATGTCCATTAAATCATTTTTGTGCCTGTCAAGATGAGATACAGCCTCCGATTTGATTCTCGTGACAACACAATCAGATTCGATTTTTTGGAGATTTTTTCCATTATTCAGAATTTCCTGGTTTGCATCCAGTATTGTTTTTTTTTATAGTTTGAAGGTTTCTCGTTTAAAATGTCATTGCCTATTTTAAGCCTTTCTGTACCCTTAACATAACTTGTAGCAAAGTTTGGGTGATAATAATTTATTGAAGAACTATATACACGAACTTTCTTATTTTGTATAAAAATTTTAAACTTTCTGCAGTTATATTTATTGTATTTACAAACTGCGAATATAGATATACTTCCATTTTTTTTACCATATTTCACATACTTAAATATTATTATGCATACGTTATTAACGAGCTTTCTAATTCTGTTCCGTATATATTCAGGATAATATTTTACATTTATTTAACCTTCCATTAGTGAATAATAATCCCCAAATATTATCGGGTATTGAAAAAACCCCTTCGAGAATCGAACAGTCATTATATTTTACCATTTTTTTAATATTTGGAGAATTTTTGGCATGTAGTGGAAGAATACATTCTACGGTACCAGGACTTGATAAATTCATCAGTTCATTTGGAAATTCACGCTTTTCTGGCGTGATTTTGTGTTTTTTATTCGGGCATCTCACGATCTCTGCAGGACTAGAAAAATGGTTGCAAGATTTTGAAGAACTCAAGAATATTGTGAGAACTCGAGAACACCATTTTCTATTTCATGAAGCAACATTGACCCTTCCATAATCTCAAGGGAGGAACGTATACAATCATTTCTAGACTAGGACTACGAACAGGGCTATTATAATGTACTGAGTTGTTCAATGAACGATTCGGCATAGCTTCACGAGAATCGATCTCCTCATTTAGATTTGAAATTTCTGAGGTGGGTATTGCAAGAGAATTATTTTTTTCCGTGTCACTATTAGTCGGAATAAAACAATTCTCTTGCAAATCAAGAACTGATGTCGCCATTGAGTGGCTACTGACATTAAAATTTTCTCTTTCCATCAGAATTCGCCAAGTATTATATATTCTCTTTCTATTATCAAGAGAGTTCTTCATAAAAAATTCTTCACATAATTTTCCATAAATTGAGATTTCATTTCGCCAGTATTTACAAACATTGTGTAACTCGATATTGTATTTCCGTAGAATATGTTTCAACTGATCAACTCTTACATTATCGTCAGGAGGGAATGATTTCTGCAAATACTTTCTCAAAAAGAATTCTTTGAAACTTTTTGTTTCATTGATTATGCGAGAAATGACACTCTGGTAACCATATTTCGTGTTCTCCAAAATATGATTACCTCACAGCCCGTATCATTCAAATTCTCTCTGAAATTGAAATCGGGATCTTATTGAATCAAAGCCGTAGCGATAACTTCGTATGCTCGGATTTTGGAAATATATTTCTTACCCATTTTTATATGGGAATGTGATAACTGCGTTACCCGAAATCCGAGGGGGAAGAAAACTGATAAAAGAAAAATATCGAAATATTCCAAACTGAAAGAATCAGAAATAATTCGAAAAAACAGACCTCTGAAAATATGAGTGAACCAACACAAGATTCGAAACTACTGAATTGTTTGACTGACTTGAATGCAAAACAAAAAAAAACGAATACTCTTTATGAATAAATAACAAAATATCGTCAATAGTAGAACGCAATTAACAGAATTCCAAAATTAAGAAATGGGCGCATAAAATGCGTGAACAAAAACATAAACGAAACTTCTAAATCCCTAAAAAATAATACTCAAAAAATAGAAGTCTCCCAAAAAGCAAGCTCAATGGGTGAGAAGTCTCAAGAAGCACTAAATAGTTATGAAACAAAGAAAACTAATATCCAAAACTTTCAAGAACAAGGTTAGATCCCGAAGAGAACTCCTCAACTATACTTCATTCAAATTTATTTTAGCAGTCGGTTGGCCATGAAATAATTTTCTCAAGTTTTTGTAACTAGAACGGAGTAAAGTTGGCTCTCATGAAATGTCGTTAATGCATTCGTTCAATGCGTTAATGTCATAACGCCGTTGCCACAATATGCCAAATATCAATTTTTATTACGAAAATGCCGAAAGTGATTGAAAAAAGAGACAGGGTTTCAGGAAGTGCTATTAGAATTCAGGTCCGCTCGTTCAAATAGTTATACCCTCATATTCTTAAATCCACATTACGTCAGACGGTAGCGAACATATTCAATGTAGGAGAATTTATATAATGTTTCATCTGAATCTAAACGACATATATTTCAGCTGGATATTTCCACAATCAGAAAGATTGTGAATGAAGAGGATGACAAAGAATTTCCTTCTATTGGGAGACCCAAAAAAGTGATGGCATTTGAGAATTTCATGTTTGAGTGAATTAACGCGAAGAGTTTACTACAGGATTTTCGACAAATGTCATCGAAGAATAAGTTTCCTAAAATGGATTTTTCTATTTATCATTTTACTTGTCCTATACAATGTAAATGTCTTAAGGTACTAATAGATACCTAATTATTATTATTATATCAATGTATTAAGATGAACAGTCACAAATACGCGCCAGGACAACTTACTTACTTGTTTATTCATGTGAAATTTTTGTTCAAAGGTGAAGTTCATCTTGACTTGAAACTTCCTTTAATTCCTTGTACTTATATTGATTCGAGATGATTTTTGTTGAAGAATTTAACATTCTTGTAATTATCTGTTAATTCCTTCGGGAGATACTCATTCTCAACCACTGCATCAAATGCATTTCATTTTCGGGTTAATATTTTTGAAATCTACAAATGATGTAAGCCAAAGAAGATAACGAACATGAGCTTTCATCAAGCTAGTGTATATTATGATATTATACTGATCTCTTGTATTTTCCATGCAAATAACTGAATTTGGTATGCCTTCAATCAGTTTGTATAAACTTCAATTATGTTCGTCACATATTTTCCGAAGATATTCGACATTGTGATAAAATACGTAATAACAGAAACTTTTACGTAGAACGGGCAACATAGCGTTGATTTAAAGCCCAAAAATGTTTTGACAAGCTTCATAACCCCACATTTTCGTACTATGCAGAGTGAAATGTGTCAAATTTCCATGGCCAACCGACTACTAAAATAAAAGTGAATGAAGTATATGATCCCAAAGCGCAGTACTGCAACGTCCTTCTTCTATCGCGTTCCGAAATAGTATGAACATGCGTGGTTCGGCGATTTAAGAAGTAAACTCGGTTCTCTTCGGGAGCAACCGCTATCAATGATATGCATCGTTTAAACTCCGTAGGAATGCTTTTGCGTATAAGGATGAATATGGGATGCAGAGACCTCCGATGGGATGTTTTCTATCCTAACGATGTGAAGGCAGGTGCAATTAGAATTGAAATTAAATCCAATTTAACCTTTCATGTAGAATATCTCCATGAAAACTAAATTTTCGATGCAACAAAATCAGAGTTTGCCTGGCCCATCTTTGCGCAGTGAGATCTCAAAAATTGAGGCCCCCAATGACAAGTGAAAAAATCATCCCTATAACGATATCATCAAATTTATAAAGAAATAAGGTCTGAAACTAGGAACTGAATACCAAAGCACCAAAAAAAAAAAGGCAATGAAGAAAACGAAGAACAAATATGGAGGGTATTTCCTCATAAACTGCACAAACAAAAATATAGATAGTCGTGTAGATGAAATCAGGAGAAACATTTTTGCCCGGATACCGGATACATATATGAAGTTTATAATTATTTGATCAACTAAAAGTTTATTAATTACAGGGATAAATGTCGCTTCGCCCCCACGTTAATTTAACAGATCAAATCGCTATATTACAAAACTTATTTCGACCTTATTTTAAATTAAAATAAAGAAAAATAGATTGCAAATAAGTTTTCATCAATACCTAGACATGGTATAATTTTCTATATTTAAATTGGAATGTCCCCGCACAAATAGAAGAATTTCTTGAAAATGAGAATATAGATAAATATATGAAGTTTGCAGGTGTTGTGTATTAGTTTCTGAATTTTGGGTTGCCAGTTTATTCAAGTCCACGGCGAAAAAAAAATCTTGGAAAAAATTTTTGAAAATTTTTGCTCACGCTATTTTTTATCCTGAAGACGAAAGTTATAACAATCATAGAATATTGAGCGGTTGCCTAATTCAGGACTTCCAAATATCTCTCTTAGAATTCTGAATGTATTTTTTTCCAACATCTACTGATCTTATGAAGGGTGAAATTCTTATGCAAGGTGACTAGACCATCCTTTCTTTTAAACGCCTTCATATTGAAAATAATTTTTTAGTATTTTCGGGGGTAGTTTCACCCAGTTCGACGGCACCGAAGAGATTTTTTTTTACACCATATTTTCCTCATTACCAGAGTAATTTATCATGTAAATTTGAAGCTGGCTTCTCGTCGCCTTCATATCGAAAATAATTTTTTAGTATTTTCGGGGGTAGTTTCACCCAGTTCGACGGCACCGAAGAGATTTTTTTTTACACCATATTTTCCTCATTACCAGACTAATTTATCATGTAAATTTGAAGCTGGCTTCTCGTCGCCTTCATATCGAAAATAATTTTTCAGTATTTTCGGGGGTAGTTTCACCCAGTTCGATGGCACCGAAGAGATTTTTTTACACCATATATTCCTCATTACCAATGTTATTCATCATGTAAATTTGAAGCTGGCTTCTCGTCGCCTTCATATTGAAAATAATTTTTTAGTATTTTCGCGGGTAGTTTCACCCACTTCGACGGCACCTAGGAGATTTTTTTTTACACCATATATTCCTCATTACCAGAGTAATTTATCATGTAAATTTGAAGCTGGCTTCTCGTCGCCTTCATATCGAAAATAATTTTTTAGTATTTTCGGGGGTAGTTTCACCCAGTTCGACGACACCGAAGAGATTTTTTTTACACCATATATTCCTCATTACCAGAGTAATTTATCATGTAAATTTGAAGCTGGCTTCTCGTCGCCTTCATATTGAAAATAATTTTTTAGTATTTTCGGGGGTAGTTCACCCAGTTCGACGGCACCGAAGAGATTTTTTTCACACCATATATTCCTCATTACCAGAGTAATTTATCATGTAAATTTGAAGCTGGCTTCTCGTCGCCTTCATATTGAAAATAATTTTTTAGTATTTTCGGGGGTTGTTTCACCCAGTTCGACGGCACCGAAGAGATTTTCTTTTACACCATATATTCCTCGTTACCAGAGTAATTTATCATGTAAATTTGAAGCTGGCTTCTCGTCGCCTTCATATCGAAAATAATTTTTTTGTATTTTCGGGGGTAGTTTCACCCAGTTCGACGGCACCGAAGAGATTTTCTTTTACACCATATATTCCTCGTTACCAGAGTAATTTATCATGTAAATTTGAAGCTGGCTTCTCGTCGCCTTCATATCGAAAATAATTTTTTAGTATTTTCGGGGGTAGTTTCACCCAGTTCGACGACACCGAAGAGATTTTTTTTACACCATATATTCCTCATTACCAGAGTAATTTATCATGTAAATTTGAAGCTGGCTTCTCGTCGCCTTCATATTGAAAATAATTTTTTAGTATTTTCGAGGGTAGTTTCACCCAGTTCGACGGCACCGAAGAGATTTTTTTCACACCATATATTCCTCATTACCAGAGTAATTTATCATGTAAATTTGAAGCTGGCTTCTCGTCGCCTTCATATTGAAAATAATTTTTTAGTATTTTCGGGGGTTGTTTCACCCAGTTCGACGGCACCGAAGAGATTTTCTTTTACACCATATATTCCTCGTTACCAGAGTAATTTATCATGTAAATTTGAAGCTGGCTTCTCGTCGCCTTCATATCGAAAATAATTTTTTTGTATTTTCGGGGGTAGTTTCACCCAGTTCGACGGCACCGAAGAGATTTTCTTTTACACCATATATTCCTCGTTACCAGAGTAATTTATCATGTAAATTTGAAGCTGGCTTCTCGTCGCCTTCATATCGAAAATAATTTTTTAGTATTTTCGGGGGTAGTTTCACCCAGTTCGACGGCACCGAAGAGATTTTTTTTTACACCATATATTCCTCATTACCAGAGTAATTTATCATGTAAATTTGAAGCTGGCTTCTCGTCGCCTTCATATTGAAAATAATTTTTTAGTATTTTCGGGGGTAGTTTCCCCAGTTTGACGGAACCGAAGAGATTTTCCTTTACACAATATTTTCCTCATTACCAGAGTAATTCATCATGTGAATTTGAAGCTGGCTTCTCCCATTCATGTCGAAAATAATTTTATAGTATTTTTGGGGGTATTTTCACCCACTTCGACGGCACCGAAGAGATTTTCTTTGACACCATATATTCCTTGTTTGTTGAGTAATTCATCAGGTAATTTTGATGCTGGCTTCTCCTCGTCCTCCTATTTAATATAAATATACTTTATTTCATTGAAGTCCGATTATATCCTTCATGCGTTTCCAGATGCCAGCGAATACCAAATCACTTCCTTAAGTAAGTATATCCGCAAGAATTTCTATATATCGTGGAACAGAAGGACTCTTGGTTCTCTCAGTTCAAATCTATTGAGAGAAAATAACGACACGGGAATATATTTTTGCGACGCCACTGGTCGTTCGAGTATATTCGGAAACTGGCCGGTCAAATTTGGAAAAGCTTTCAAGCACTTCATGAGAAAATCATACCCACAGAACATAAACATCAATACCTCTTCTTTGGTACTACATACTACATCCTACGTGATCAGAAAGTATTTATTCTTCGAATTCCTAATAGTCCGGTTTCTGAAGAATTATATGCCAACCATACCTCTATAAGGAACCATAAGAGCAGGCAATTTTTTCTCTCTTCTTTCACTTTTTCTCGTTGCTCTTGAATTTAGGTACACAACAATATTTCTTCACAACGAAAACTTATAATAAAATGAAAAAACAAATTTGGAATCAAATGTTGATCATTTATCTATGGATCATTTGACATATCAATTTCACACACATAGACATAGAGACATGGACTGAGCAATGTCAGCATGAAACTGGCTTTTTTTATAGAAAGAGAGAAATGATCGTCGGGAATTTACCTGTCTCTTTTTTGTTCACATAGAGGTGAGTGTAGACCAATCAAAATTCTAGAAAGAGACAACTGCATTCCCGACGTGCGTGAACAACATATATCTATTATATTATATAATAGATATAGTATATTATATAATAGATCTATTATATTATATAATAGATATATGGTGAACAAGCGCAGAATCAAAGATTAACTTAGTCTATGCTACAAAGTCACTCTAGTTTATGGGCAGAATTATTAGCGTAGGAAACTAACATTTTTTCATATTAATTCGCTGACCTTTCAGAGATGGCAGCAGTTCACTCGGTTCACGCATTGAACTAAAGAAGTTCAATGGGTTCACGTCATTACTGAGGGAGTTTCACCCCCCTGATGTACACTTTGGTTTCTTCTGGTTAGTAAGTGGGCGGTCCGTATATGCCGAATTCCTGACAATTCGTTTCAATATCTATCACCAGAGTAACCGCTCTGGTAACTTTCGGTTACCAAATGTGTATATACCTCATACCAAAGATATTACATGTACATGTACATGTGTAATATCTTTGGTATATACGGACCATACGCTTTGCTCTGATGCCTCTGATTGGACCATGGAGGTAGGATTGTGAATGTAGCTTAATAGAGCTATAGATATATCAGAGATAAATACTCTGGGATATATCAGAGATATATCTCTGGTTCAAGTTAGTTGAAAGTTTGGACGAGGAAGGTTCCACTTTGTTCTGTAAAATGAATCATTTGTGAATGTAAATAAGGTAATTCTGCAGAAATGACCAGTTGGCTTACCACAGAACATCAAGCAAGCCCAAAATCGATTTCAAGCGAATAACCATAGAAATCATAATATATATATATATATATATATATATATATATATATATATATATATATATATATATATATATATATATATATATATATATGCATTGATAATATATATATATATTATGATTTCTATGGTTATTCGCTTGAAATCGATTTTGGGCTTGCTTGATGTTCTGTGGTAAGCCAACTGGTCATTTCTGCATATATATATATATATATATATATATATATATATATATATATATATATATATAGGGGAGACTAGGGAGCATTGATACATGGGGAGGCTTGATACAGGCTTATATCCGCGGTATGTAGCCGTTTTCAAAAGTAATATACTGGTGAACACTATTCTCTGGCAGAAGGCACTACGTGATCTCAATCTGTAAGGCTAACAGTAGTTTGTTCCTGAAATATTCAACAAAGAGTGTTTCGAGGTGAGAAATTGTAAGTATTTACTCACGTTACCTAAGGGTTTTATGATCATGCATTAATTTTTCGGCATAAAAAAACATTTGACTGGGAAATATGCATAAAACTACTTAATTTAAACGGTTATTAGTGCGCCAACTGCGCGCAGCGAGTTGGATGATCAGCTGTTGAGCAAAATGACAAGAGACAAGTCCGGATTCGCGGTTCTTTGGATTATTTGTTTTCAGTTTGACGTATGGAGAGTAGAGAGAAGGAGAACGATCGCTGCTTTGAGACCACAGATTTTTTGTCCCCTAAAATATGTACCAATATGGTAGTTCATGCTTTTGCCAACAGGCGCGCTGGCCATCACGAGAGTGCGAAATTTTGATTCACACAAATCAAATTGTAGTTGGCTCGTTGGCTGAGTGAACTGTTTCCCTGGTGACAGATGATAGGAATATTATTATTTTCGACAAAGATTATAGAGTAGAAAGATAGGAAACGAAGCGACTAAAGTGATGTGAGCGCCATCTGTGTTTCAAATGTGTTTTTAAGGCCCTAAGACTGGTTAAAATATCAATTCAAAGGACATACGAAATATTGCGAAATGTCAGAGTCAGATGGCCGTTTCGATCAAACACGTTTTGAATGTTTTGATTCTCGTATCCATAGACAACCTCGGATCGCCTTTTGTTTATCAAGCTCGTTGCTGATTATTGAAATTTTGTCTAATTTCTTGGCGAAAACCTCAAAATATCGTTCGAAAATTATTGTATGGTGAAGAACTGTGAATCAAATAAGACGAATTTTACTGATGAAAATGGGAATGTAAGTATTAAAACTGGTAACATGTGACTCGGTCATTCATTGATTTTTATTTTCAGTGCTACGAACTACGAAGTGGATTTTTGAGGGCGTAAAGGCCTACAAACACTACTGACTACACCATGTGCAATGAATATTTTACTTCAATTCAATTGAGAACTGTTCATCCACGTAAATTGTTGCATGCAGGAAGCATCCCTCGCATGAATGGCCCATTTAGGGGAAATTATGACTTTTATTCGTCCATTCAAAGATTTTCAATTGCCTTCAATATATTCAGAAATGCAAAAGTTTTATTGATTTCGATTTGGGAATCGGGTGACTGTCAAATTGTTGTTTGAAAAGTCAAAGTTTTATGAAACTGTGAGTGTTTTGTTCATTCGTCAATCAATTTGTGTCATGAAGAGACCATACCATGAAGAAATCATAAAAAAGCATGAAGAAATTATACTGACCGGCTTGAATACAGGTCTTGTATACCTCTGTAAGGTTTTTCAATTGTGGTTCTAAAAATTTTGTAAATCATATGAAAATAACGGAAATATGTATCCTATGAGGGTAAATTGAATATTGATACATATTAATTTCTGATATAAATTGTACAAATTCAACTAATTTTATTAATTCAAAACGTTTTGCACAGAAAAAACACACCAGATAACCATACACTCTTGTGTCCTAGGCAAAGCTCTATTCGCTGTCCATAATTTCAAATTTTTGTAAATTTTTTATAGATTGCAAATAAAAATTTATCACATCCTACAGCGTATTCCATTGATACCAATTGATTCCAAACAATCTTTAGATGAAAATTTACATCCTGATCACAAAACAAAACCATCCTTTTGTTTTGTCGCTCAGGATGTTTGTTTTCTGGTCTCAACAAGGTCAATATTGAAATTCAATACAAGGAATAGAATTCGAATTTCGCGACTCTCAATTATAAAACAGAAAACTGTTATCAAACAGTTTTTCTGTATTGACGATACGTTTTCAGCGCCATCTCATTGTCAAATGTGTTTTCAATGGCCAAAATGTAGTCGGTTTTTAGTACTAGCGATATGAGGGCGTTTCCTATCTTTATACTCTATAATCTTTGATTTTCGATTTTTGATAAGAGAACAACATATGACCATGGTGAAATGTTGAAGCGTGCGTTAGTATAAGAGTGTTTTGGCATCGGAAAGAAAAGGAGAAGAGATAAAATTTCCGAGAGCATTTTTGAGAGAAAATTGAAAAAACCTTATCTCAAGAATCGACTCCGAATGAATTTGTGTGTCAACAGCACTTTTGCGATAAAGATATCGAAAAGATGATGGATTCATTATAAACGAAATCGAAATTGTTATCCCTCGTGAGAAGTTGACTCTTCTGAACAAGAATATCTAACCAATAAAACTACATGGTTCAGAAGAGAATATTCTTGAAGAATTTTGTTGGCATAACATAATATATGGTTTATATAGGTTCTCAGCTGAGTATTGGCAACAGAATCTACTCCAATACCTAAGTGATAAATCTGAGACTGCTACATTTTGTTGTCTTGATGTGATGTGATGTGATGATTTATATAATTTTGAAGATTACGGTAAACCAACTAACATAGCTGCTTTCAATAAACAATGATAAACAAAAGTAGGTACAATTTTTTTGATCAATGATTTCTTTTGAATTTCATTGATTTCGACTTGCATTTTATTGCATATAATTCAGAGAACTCATATTTAATATAGATTTGAAGAAAGGTATTTGAAAAATCATCAGAAAAACCACGATGACACATAACCTAAAATAAAATGAAGGCTGTTCATTTCAAATTGACGCTTGAATCCACGAGGAGCTAAATGCTCATACCCGTACCGACGTTGCCACGTCTGTCGTCTACATTTTAACGAGGAGCCAAATGCTCATACCCGTACCGACGTTGCCACGTCTACTTCTCATTCTGAAATTGTCAACTTCAGTACTGAAACTTCAACCAGCTGTCAGATAGACGTCAAAAGTCAACGTTAGAAGCTTTTTATTTCCATCAATTGGAAAAATTGTATTAAAATTAGAGCAATACCTTCTAATGAATCTGTTTTACAAGTACATATTTGTTCATATATTTCTTTTTGAATGAACTCATTGTATTTTAATAACTGGATTTCATATTTGTCTGTTGCATGATTATGATTATAGATGAGGTTAGAATATTTGAAACTTTTTGGGATTAATTATTTAATGAATATTGTAGCATCCACTCAAAGTAAATTCATAATTATAACAGATATTTATATCAACATAATTCAGGTGAACCATTTTCTTGAATGGATAAATTTTGCATTAATTTTTGAAATATTGCCTACAGGCATTTGAGTTCAAACCAAATTAAATGATAGTCTCTTTCTGAGAGTTTTTTGTGGGGAAAAAGCAGACAGTCAATGTTCTTAGTATTGGTTTTAAGTTTTTTTTTCATTCAACTGGGTATTAATGTTGATTAAGCCTGAATTGCTTGGACAACAAGTACCTATATCCACCTTGAGGAATGTATCATTCCCTTAATGGTGTTGATAAAACGCATTTGAATAACTTCCAGTATTCCACAAATATTTTGTAGAAGTTGTCGTTTAATTTCATATAATTCAAAATGAATTTCCATCAGGTAAAGACCGAATCAATCAAACCTTTGAAACTAATCACTAATCGGAATTCCTAAATTTTGTTACAAAATTCTTTGATGTACCTATTTCCCTCTAAAACCCTTTTGAACAGATTCTATCTGGTCATTTTCAGTTCTTATCATACAGAGACTTGGAAAACATCAAATTTTGAATTATGATTTGAAAAATGAATACTTCAGTATCTATTGACACACTACTTAATTGTGCAAAAAATAATTTGTAATATAAAAGGGAACAGACATCACTTGAAAAATTTTAAAATCAATGGGTTATAATAACGAAAGGTTGAGGAAACGCAAAATTTTATGTGACCAAAAGCATGTCGTGGCAGCCAAAATTACTTTTTAGCGAAATTTTTGCAATATGAATCTTTGGAATAAAATATCAGATTTGTGTTTCTAGACGATACTCGGATTTAATAGAATGATTCTTCTGTTCGTCAACGGCATCAACATTAGGCCAAAAAAGATAACCAACATTAATTCCTCCCAAGCAACTGCATATTATTATGTGTCACTAAAGCAAATTTCATCCATTGCAAAAATGAATATATTTAAAGACTGATCTCTTGTACTTTCCATGCAAATAACTGGATAAGGAATCCCTTCAACCAGTTTGAATAAACGTTAATTATGTTAATCACATATTTTCGAATTAATTTTTTTGTAGAAAATACATGATTACTGAGACTTTTATATAGAATGTTCAAGATATAGCGCTGAACTAGAACCAGAAATATTCTGAAAAGCGTCAAAACCCCGCATTTTTTTACTAAACAGAGTAGAATGTGTCGAATTTCTATGGCCAACCGAGTGATAAAATAAATGTGAATGCAGTATAGACATTTAAAATGACTCGATGGATATCAAAAATAAAGTTTCAACTTTGATTTATTGTCATCTTATTAATTTTAATATTATGTTATATATTTTATGTACATTTTGTGGGAAAAAGAGATAAATTTAAGAAAAATATATTTATAAAGTCATCAATATCATAGGACAATCTATATGTACAATCAATTCAAAGATATTATTTACATATTTACAATTCCAATATAACGAGAAAATCTTCGTTTGTTCTTGAAAAAAAATTATTCATAAAACCATCAACATCACAGAATAATTAATGTATAATTCAAATGTATTATTTACATACTTACCATCCAAATATCACGAAAAAATCTTCGTTTGTCAGCATATTTTTATGTGTATTAAATAGTTTAAGTGTATGTCCTTTGAATCTTCTCGATCAATTACCATTAGTTTTTCGGTGCTTTTTCTTTCCCTTTTTTCTGCGATTTGGAGTATTATTTGCGCACACAGCAAGGGGAGAAGTAGTATATATAAAATCATGATGCCTGAATCTGACTTGCCTCGTTCGTTTCCCACATAATTCAGCCAATTCATTATGTGCTATTTCTTTTTGTTTATTCCCTTGCACAGCCCCTTCTAAAATATTTTTCATATAAAATGCCTTCTCCAATTTCTCTTCGAGAAGGCCTGAAGATTTTTTCTTCTTGCTTGGTGGGCATGACAAATTCTGCAGCCCTTTCTGCAGACTCTCATTATTTTCTATGAAGTTTCCTATAATCACTATTTTCCGCAAATCTTCCGTTTTCACAGTTTCCATTTTTTCTTGGGTGGATATGACCAACCTTGTAAAATTGATGGAACTTTTTGGGTTGATGTTTCCGTTCTTTCCTGAGATTTTGATCGTCTGCAACAAAAACAAATATTAGAATATAATTATTTACAAAAATTTGATTATAACTGAACCATTACAAAAAATGTCAATATATCCAAACTATCACTATCAACAGTTCTATACTATTTACGGAATATTTCAATAAAATTTCAAATTTCTAGAAATAAAAAACATAAGAAGAAAATTAGAATCAATGGGAATTTCCGAAATATTTCTAGAACACATTGTCACTATCAGATGAGAAATAATAGTTAAATTCTACATCTATAGTTCTAGAAAAAAAACGCAGTAGAGATTTAATTTCAAATACAGTTCCTGGAATATATGTAAAAGTAATCCAATACTTTTATTTTATAGTTATTGATTCCTAGTAGGCAGTATCGTTACCAAAGTTCTATTTTTAAGTTTTGTTACTCATAATAATTGTTTATAATAAGTTTTTGAGAATATTGTCATATTGCTAATCTTATTCCACTTGGGTTTCTGACTTTTAAAACCGATTTTACTTCAGGTATGTATTCAATATGATTTTCCATAATTTTTCAATGTTTTTAATGACATGTTTTTTATTACTTTAGGTTGAAATCTGTTAAAAGTTTCAAGTGAAAATAAAGAATCTTATAAATTGGAAAGACTCAAGTGGAATAAGATAAGCAATATGACAATATTCTCGATAACTTATTATGAAAAACGATACTGCCCACTATAGGGCATTCCTATAGGAATTAATAATCGGTATTAAAACTCAGAAACCCTAGTGGAATAAGATAAGCAATATGACAATATTCTCGATAACTTATTATGAAAAACAAAACTCAAAATTATAACTATGGAAACGATACTGCCCACTAGGAATTAATAACTATAAAATAAATGTATTAGATTCCTTCTAAATATATTTTATCCACTTGGTTACTTTCAAATCAAAATGTTTAGTCAAACTCTAAGACTAATTTCTCAATACTATGATAACTTGAATTGAATTTAACTTACCATTTTCAGATACGCACAACACAACACAACACGCAACTTCAAATTCAACTGTTCAATCTCAATGGGACGTGCACTCTACTCTTCAAACTATCGGTATAAAATGAGAAACTTTCTTTTTTCTACCTTCCAGCTTTTTCTGAGTTACCCCTACTCTTCTATGATTGTCCGCTTAGTAGAGGAATCACTTGACAGATGCGCTTGCGTATCTTAATGTATTTGGTACCTAGTAAAACTTTACTATTATTTAGTTTCCATACTTATTGTTCCTTTGATTAAGTGCGAAGTTACTGGAGTAAAAATAACTTTTTTTCAAATTGGCGAAAAATTTATGGGTTTCTGGTTATGATTTATATATATATATATTTTTTTATTTTCGATTGTGATATTTAATATGAGGAGTTTCTGAAATAATAGAATACGATTGTTTTCAAAACGTTAGAAGCTTTTGATTTCCATCAATTGGCAAAATTGTATTAAAATTAGAACAATACCTTCTAATGAATCTGTTTTACAAGTAAATATTTGTTCTTATATTTCTTTTTGAATGAACTCATTGTATTTTAATAACTAGATTTCATATTTGTCTGTTGCATGATTACACAGGCCAACAAAATGAAAAAAAAAATTTGGTGCCGGAAATCTAACATCTGATTTTAGATATTTTTAATGTGCTGATTCCAAAAATGCCACCAGATTTTTTCTATCAGCTCTATTTTATGAGATACACGTTACAGGTTAAATGGTATATTTTTTTCTGATAAAGGACAACAAATAAAGAGATAAACATGTACTTAATCGTCAAAATAGAAATTTCCCAGAATCTAATTAGCCAAATGGATACCTGGAATTGTCCCTGACCCAATGTTCCTATACTAGGAACTACTCAATACAATGCTCTTAATTACTTTTATACCTATAATTGCCTATGACCCGATCCTTCTATACCTGCTTGGCTGTACTTGATTTAGTATATTACTTAGTTTTCCCAAGTGAAGTTGTGCTATCATTTTGTGTAAATTTTGGTCGTTTTGTAGTATCAAGACACTAAACTGAAACAATGGCTCTCCTATGAGACTATTGAATTGATAAAACGTAAGAGGAAATTCCATAAAAAGTGGAAAATATATCATAATATATCCGATCAGCTTGAATTTAGGACTCTACGCTCTAGATGCAAATATTCAGTCAAACAAGATTCCGAAAACTATAAAGATTCAATTGAGTCTGATTTGTTGAATAATCCAAAAAAATTCTTTGATTTTGTCTCTTCTAAGAATAAGTTTTCCACCTATCCTAACTCTATGTCGTTGAATGATGAAACCGCAACTGGAGCTCATGAAATAAGTAATCTCTTTGCTAAATTCTTCGAAAGTGTTTATGTACAATCGAACAGCAAAATTGATGATGATAGCGACCGGTACAGTCAATTCAGTACATGTAATCTAAGTCATATTACTTTAGCAAGAGATGATGTGGAGGCTGCGCTCAGAGGATTGAATGTTCGGAAAGGTTCAGAGCCGGATTTAATTCCTGGTTGCTTTGTTCAAGCTTGCAGTGTACAATTATCGTATCCTTTGACAATCATTTTTAACAAATCGCTGGAAAGTGGAGTTTTCCCGAACCGATGGAAGGTAGTCTCCATTACCCCCATATTTAAATCCGGCAGTAGAGATCAGATTAAGAACTACAGACCAATTAGCAAGCTGTGTATCTTCGAGAGGATATTCGAAACATTGATTTATCCACATTTGTTTCATTTGGTAAAAACTCAGATCATTCCTGAACAGCACGGTTTTGTTAAGGGTCGCTCAATAGAAACAAATTTGGTATCTTTCGTTGAGTATTTGCAGGAGAACCTTGATTGTGGAATTCAGGTGGACTGCATATATACTGATTTCAGCAAAGCCTTTGATAGGATAACTACTCAAAAATTGTTTTCCAGACCGCTGGCGGTTGGGGTTTGCGGCCCGCTTCTTCGATGGTTTGAATCATATTTACTTAATCGGTCACAGTACGTTTCTATAGAAGGTTTTAAATCCAGGTATTTCATGTCAACTTCTGGTGTTCCTCAGGGTTCCCAATTAGGTCCCCTACTCTTCGTTATTTACATTAATAACATAATAAACTGTTTTAAAACCTGTCAAATCTTACTTTTTGCTGACGATCTAAAAATATTCTTCCGAATCAGAGGTGAGCACGACTGCCGGTTTCTGCAGGATGATTTAAATGCTTTCATGCGTTTTTGTGAGACAGGAGGTCTCTACTTGAACCTAGCAAAATGTCAGGTAATTTCCTATACTAGGAATTTAAATATCTTTTCATATCAGTACATGTTGCATGATGTCATCTTGAAGCGGTCATCACACGTGAGGGATCTGGGAGTAACATTTGACTCAAAGTTGAAATTTGATATACATGTTGATTGTGTTGTCACTTCATGCAATAGAATGCTAGGATTTATACTGAGGCAGAGTAGATGCTTCTCTAACTGCAGAGCAATCATCTATTTTGCTTATGTTTTCAATAAATTGAACTTCGTATCTATTGTATGGAATCCATGTTATTTGGTGTATATTAATCGTCTTGAAAAGGTTCAACGTAGATTCTTGAGATTTTTAGGATTTAAGTGTAATATGAATTTGAAAATTACAATAGAAGATTGCGATATTTCAATATGATCAGACTTCAGGATCGCTGATGTATTGGTGACATCATATTTCTTCGGAAATTGATAAATGGGGACCTGGAAAGTATCTTCATCACCTCCAGACTGAATATTTACGCTCCAATAAGGAGGATTAGGCAATTTGACATCTTTCACAAACCGAAGAGACAAACCAATAGCGCTATGAACTCTCCTGTTCATAGAATGCTCAGTCAATGTAACAGCTTTAAAGAAGTAATTGACCCATTTTTTCTCAGCACAATTTCTGTCAAGTCGAGGCTAAAGAGTTATTTCATCACATCTTACCATTGATCGCGGTATTCTGACTTTCGGCCCACATGGATGATGTATACTGTTGTGGTGGTTTTTGCTTTTTTTTTAAGGTACTTCTATTTTTTTTTAATCTAAATTGTGACCATTTTTTGGGTATTTAATTACCTGTATGTGTCCTGATTAACAACAATAAACAATAAACAATGGCATCCACAAGCAGACGTACCTGTGTAAATCATCCCGATGTTTTTTGTTATGTGTGTGGTGAATACACTTTGAAAGAGAGCAAAAAAACGATTTCTGACTTTGTGAAAAGAGCTTATCTTGCCTATTTTGGCGTGCATTTAGGAGATCAAGATAAATCTTGGGCCCCACATTTCATATGTAAAACATGTGTTGAACATTTGCGACAGTGGACAACTGGAAAGAGGAAGTGCCTAAAGTTTGGTGTACCAATGGTTTGTAGAGAACCGCGAAACCATCATGACGACTGCTATTTTTGTCTCGTTAATATTAAAGGCATAAATAGAAACAATAGAGACAAATGGACATATACTGATCTAGATTCTGCAAGAAGGCCTGTAGTGCATTCGGAAGAAATACCCGTTCCATCATTTAGCAGTCTACCCGAACTGACAGAAGATGATACAGAAACATCAACGTCTGACGAAGTTAAAAGAATTCAATCAGAAAACGACAGCGATTTTGAAGCAGATTTAGCAACTCCGCAGTGTTTCAATCAAGAAGAACTAAACGATCTTATAAGAGACCTGAATCTCTCAAAGGAATCCGCTGAATTACTTGCATCCAGATTAAAAGAAAAAAATCTACTTTGTCGAGGTTTTTATGTGATTAGTGACTTATGTAATTATGTAAATTAAGTTTTTGCAATAAATATTTAAATCCATGTGTCTTTGTTTTTTTTAACTGTCAATAGTAATATTATATATAATAACAGTTATAACGTAAATTATATACACAATTTTTTCAGAAAATCTCAAAAACTAGATCTGATAGACAAAATCTGAGAACTTTTTCACATTCTGCATCCAAAAATTATTCAGGAATAGTTAAAAAATCGCAGGCACCAAAATGTGTGTTGGCCTGTGTTATGATTATGGATGAGGTCAGAATATTTGAACCTTTTTGGGATTAATTATTTAATGAATATTGTAGCATCCGTTCTAAGTTAATTCATACTTATAACAGATATTTATATCAACATAATTCAGGTGAACCATTTTCTTGAATGGATAAATTTAGCATTAATTTTTGAAATATTGCCTAAAGGCATTTAGGTTCAAACCGAATGAAATGACAGTCTCTTTCTGAGAGATTTTTGTGGGGAAAAAGGAGACAGTCAATGTTTTTAGTATTGGTTTCAAGTTTTTTTTTTTCATTCAACTGGGTATTAATGTTGATTATGCCTGAATTCCTTGGACAACAAGTACCTATATCCACCTTGAGGAATGCATCATTCCCTTAATGGTGTTGATAACGCATTTGAATGAATAACTTCCAGTATTCACTAAACTTTCATTACTTACGCAGCTACTCTGGTTATATGGAGGAACATTATTGGGTACTTTGAAAATATTATTATTTTTGTAAAAACCTGATGAAGCTTCACTGTAAGCGAAACAATTGTTGTAAAATTATTAAAATATTTTGTGGAAGATGTCGTTCAATTTCATCTTATTCAAAATGAATTTCCATCAAGTAAAGACCGAATCAATCAAACCTTTGAAACTAATCACTAACCGGAATTCCTAAATTTTGTTACAAAATTCTTTGAAGCACCTATTTACATCTAAAACTCTTTTGAACAGTTTCCATCTGGTCATTTTCAGTTATTATCATACAGAGCCTTGGAAAACATCAAATTTTGAATTATGATGTGAAAAATGAATACTTCAGTATCTATTGACACACTACTTAATTGTGCAAAAAATAATTTGTAATATAAAGGGGAACAGACATCACTTGAAAAATTTTAAAATCAATGGATTATAAATACGAAAGGTTGAGGGAACGCGAAATTTTATGTGACCAAAAGCATGTCGTTGCAGCCAAAATTACTTTCTAGCGAAATTTTTGCAATATGAATCTTTGGAATAAAATATCAGATTTGTGTTTCTTGACGATACTCGGATTTAATAGAATGATTCTTCTGTTCGTCAACGGCTTCAACATTAGGCCAAAAAAGATAACCAACATTAATTCCTCTCAAGCAACTGCATATTATTATGTGTCACTAAAGCAAATTTCACCCATTGCAAAAATGAATATATTTAAAGACTGATCTCTTGTACTTTCCATGCAAATAACTGGATAAGGAATCCCTTCAACCAGTTTGTATAAACGTTAATTATGTTAATCACATATTTTCGAATTAATTTTTTTGTAGAAAATACATGATTACTGAGACTTTTATATAGAATGTTCAAGATAGCGCTGAACTAGAACCAGAAATCTTCTGAAAAGCGTCAAAACCCCACATTTTTCTACTAAACAGAGTAGAATGTGTCAAATTTCTATGGCCAACCGAGTGATAAAATGAATGGGAATGCAGTATAGACATTTAAAATGACTCGATGAATATCAAAAATAAAGTTTCAACTTTGATTTATTGTCATCTTATTAATTTTAATATTATGTTATATATTTTATGTAGATTTTATGAGAAAAAGAGATATATTTAAGAAAAATATATTTATAAAGTCATCAATATCATAGGACAATCTATATGTACAATCAATTCAAATATATTATTTACATATTTACAATTCCAATATAACGAAAAAATCTTCGTTTGTTCTTAAAAAAAAATTATTCATGAAACCATCAATATCACAGAATAATTAAAGTATAATTCAAATGTATTATTTACATATTTACCATCCAAATATCACGAAAAAATCTCCGTTCGTCAGCATATTTTTATGTGTATTAAATAGTTTAAGTATATGTCCTTTGAATCTTCTCGATCAATTACCATTAGTTTTTCGGTGCTTTTTCTTTCCCTTTTTTCTGCGATTTGGAGTATTATTTGCGCACACAGCAAGGGGAGAAGTAGTATATATAAAATCATGATGCCTGAATCTGACTTGCCTCGCTCGTTTCCCACATAATTCAGCCAATTCATTATGTGCTATTTCTTTTTGTTTATTCCCTTGCACAGCCCCTTCTAAAATATTTTTCATATAAAATGCCTTCTCCAATTTCTCTTCGAGAAGGCCTGAAGATTTTTTCTTCTTGCTTGGTGGGCTTGACAAATTCTGCAGCCCTTTCTGCAGACTCTCATTATTTTCTATGAAGTTTCCTATAATCACTATTTTCCGCAAATCTTCCGTTTTCACAGTTTCCATTTTTTCTTGGGTGGATATGACCAACCTTGTAAAATTGATGGAACTTTTTGGGTTGATGTTTCCGTTCTTTCCTGAGATTTTGATCGTCTGCAACAAAATCAAATATTAGAATATAATTATTTACAAAAATTTGATTATAACTGAACCATTACAAAAAATGTCAATATATCCAAACTATCACTATCAACAGTTCGATACTATTTACGGAATATTTCAATAAAATTTCAAATTTCTAGAAATAAAAAACATAAGAAGAAAATTAGAATCAATGGGAATTTCCGAAATATTTCTAGAACACATTGTCACTATCAGATGAGAAATAATAGTTAAATTCTACATCTATAGTTCTAGAAAAAAAACGCAGTAGAGATCCCAGCAAGCACAAAAACTTCTCAGAGATGTTAAAAGTAAGAGATTTCGAGACATTGAACATCCACTGCGATGTTCTGTTTATACATGAATAGAACTTTTATAGAACAGCCAATGTCCGCCGCAGGCGGCTATTATATGGATGTCCTTGGGATGTCACAAAAAGAACTACTCAGAAGTTTTTTTGATAGCCTTTTCATGTACACAATAGAACATTTCTAAAGCGCTTTGCGCACACGAAATCGCTGTTTGTAAGACTTTATATGAAATTCTTTTGTGAGGCCTTTTTTCTTTCATTTGAATGTTTGAGGATACCACATTCTATTTTAAATGAACTACAAAGTTTTTAAATGAAATACAGAATACTATATAAGAATAAAAATATTTTAATGATACTCCAACAGGTACAAAAGGAAAAGAAATCACATTTCACATAAAAAATTGAACAACAAAAAACAATTGATAAATATTATACTACAGAAAGGGAGAATAAACAAAAAATATATCACATTCAATGAAACAAACATAAATAACCAAAAAGAAATATCACATTTAACATAAAAAACAGAAATAATAGAAAACAAACTGATTATAATATTAGATGTACCGAAAGGGAAAATGAAAAAAAATTATGAAAAATTTATTTTCCCTTCATTTTATCGTCCCTCCTCCTCTGCCTAATATGCCTAAACCAATCTTTGGCATAGAGTTCGAATACTTTACTAGTGATTTGGAATTTTCTATGGATCACATCTACAAAATAAAAACAATTCAAACAATTAATTCACAAAATATATGAAGGTTAAGATGATTTTTTTCAATTAAAATAACAGAGAAAATAGCTGCATGAAAGGATCTGGAAGATTTGAGTTGTATATAGCTCCTAAACAGGTTGATTTGCGAAACGATTTTATTTATTTAATTATTTGTACTGGTATTTAAAGATGGAACAATTTAAAGGAGTTTTCAAAAACAAGAACTTTTCTGGGACAATTTGAATTATTTTGTGATTCACAAGTGATGAATGATTATTTATCATCGTCGGAAGAGTAATCTTACAAAATATTGTGGGAATTATCAACGGCAGAGATAGATTATCGAAATATATTGAAATCCTCGATGATATGGCTTTAAACTTTATAAGGTTATTCCTTGAATAATTATAATAACCTTCCTTATACCATTCGATTATTCCAGCCAAAATACAATGATCTCTTATATCTAGTCACAAATACACAAATCATATTAACCACGCAGCGTGGATTCTTTTGAGGTTATATGTATGTTTCTGGACATTATACTATACATTTAATTCATGTAATACTTACTTATTAATTGTATTTGGTTACTATGAAGTGATCGATCCTAAATTCACAATCAAAACCAACACAGAAGTAGTTAATATTATACAAATTACCAATCAACTTTCAACTCCGAACAGTACACATTCCAAACTACGAAGAAAGTGGAAATGGCGGCAAAATGAAATAGGTGAATTGTATATTGTTTATTTGGAATGAACCTCTCAAGGCAAACTATGCGACGTCTAGAGAAGATATCCACACGTTTACATTATTTTCAACTCGACAGTACCTCTTTGTAGGTAGACGAAGAAATGCCACAGATGGCACAGATCAGAACAAATAAAGATTTCCAATAGCCTTTGGAGACCTCTTTGGGAAGTGCATATTACGTTTCAAAGAAACATCCTCATGCCAACATTTTCGAAACATCCCAAAACATCCCAGGGATGTTTGTGCTCGCTGGGATTTAATTTCAAATACAGTTCCTGGAATATATGTAAAAGTAATCCAATACTTTTATTTTATAGTTATTGATTCCTAGTAGGCAGTATCGTTACCAAAGTTCTATTTTTAAGTTTTGTTACTCATAATAATTGTTTATAATAAGTTTTTGAGAATATTGTCATATTGCTAATCTTATTCCACTTGGGTTTCTGACTTTTAAAACCGATTTTACTTCAGGTATGTATTCAATATGATTTTCCATAATTTTTCAATGTTTTTAATGACATGTTTTTTATTACTTTAGGTTGAAATCTGTTAAAAGTTTCAAGTGAAAATAAAGAATCTTATAAATTGGTATTAAAACTCAGAAACTCAAGTGGAATAAGATAAGCAATATGACAATATTCTCGATAACTTATTATGAAAAACAAAACTCAAAATTATAACTATGGAAACGATACTGCCCACTAGGAATTAATAACTATAAAATAAATGTATTAGATTCCTTCTAAATATATTTTATCCACTTGGTTACTTTCAAATCAAAATGTTTAGTCAAACTCTAAGACTAATTTCTCAATACTATGATAACTTGAATTGAATTTAACTTACCATTTTCAGATACGCACAACACAACACAACACGCAACTTCAAATTCAACTGTTCAATCTCAATGGGACGTGCACTCTACTCTTCAAACTATCGGTATAAAATGAGAAACTTTCTTTTTTCTACCTGCCAGCTTTTTCTGAGTTACCCCTACTCTTCTATGATTGTCCGCTTAGTAGAGGAATCACTTGACAGATGCGCTTGCGTATCTTAATGTATTTGGTACCTAGTAAAACTTTACTATTATTTAGTTTCCATACTTATTGTTCCTTTGATTAAGTGCGAAGTTACTGGAGTAAAAATAACTTTTTTTCAAATTGGCGAAAAATTTATGGGTTTCTGGTTATGATTTATATATATATATATATATTTTTTTTTATTTTCGATTGTGATATTTAATATGAGGAGTTTCTGAAATAATAGAATACGATTGTTTTCAAAACGTTAGAAGCTTTTGATTTCCATCAATTGGCAAAATTGTATTAAAATTAGAACAACACCTTCTAATGAATCTGTTTTACAAGTAAATATTTGTTCTTATATTTCTTTTTGAATGAACTCATTGTATTTTAATAACTAGATTTCATATTTGTCTGTTGCATGATTACACAGGCCAACAAAATGAAAAAAAAAATTTGGTGCCGGAAATCTAACATCTGATTTTAGATATTTTTAATGTGCTGATTCCAAAAATGCCACCAGATTTTTTCTATCAGCTCTATTTTATGAGATACACGTTACAGGTTAAATGGTATATTTTTTCTGATAAAGGACAACAAATAAAGAGATAAACATGTACTTAATCGTCAAAATAGAAATTTCCCAGAATCTAATTAGCCAAATGGATACCTGGAATTGTCCCTGACCCAATGTTCCTATACTAGGAACTACTCAATACAATGCTCTTAATTACTTTTATACCTATAATTGCCTATGACCCGATCCTTCTATACCTGCTTGGCTGTACTTGATTTAGTATATTACTTAGTTTTCCCAAGTGAAGTTGTGCTATCATTTTGTGTAAATTTTGGTCGTTTTGTAGTATCAAGACACTAAACTGAAACAATGGCTCTCCTATGAGACTATTGAATTGATAAAACGTAAGAGGAAATTCCATAAAAAGTGGAAAATATATCATAATATATCCGATCAGCTTGAATTTAGGACTCTACGCTCTAGATGCAAATATTCAGTCAAACAAGATTTCGAAAACTATAAAGATTCAATTGAGTCTGATTTGTTGAATAATCCAAAAAAATTCTTTGATTTTGTCTCTTCTAAGAATAAGTTTTCCACCTATCCTAACTCTATGTCGTTGAATGATGAAACCGCAACTGGAGCTCATGAAATAAGTAATCTCTTTGCTAAATTCTTCGAAAGTGTTTATGTACAATCGAACAGCAAAATTGATGATGATAGCGACCGGTACAGTCAATTCAGTACATGTAATCTAAGTCATATTACTTTAGCAAGAGATGATGTGGAGGCTGCGCTCAGAGGATTGAATGTTCGGAAAGGTTCAGAGCCGGATTTAATTCCTGGTTGCTTTGTTCAAGCTTGCAGTGTACAATTATCGTATCCTTTGACAATCATTTTTAACAAATCGCTGGAAAGTGGAGTTTTCCCGAACCGATGGAAGGTAGCCTCCATTACCCCCATATTTAAATCCGGCAGTAGAGATCAGATTGAGAACTACAGACCAATTAGCAAGCTGTGTATCTTCGAGAGGATATTCGAAACATTGATTTATCCACATTTGTTTCATTTGATAAAAACTCAGATCATTCCTGAACAGCACGGTTTTGTTAAGGGTCGCTCAATAGAAACAAATTTGGTATCTTTCGTTGAGTATTTGCAGGAGAACCTTGATTGTGGAATTCAGGTGGACTGCATATATACTGATTTCAGCAAAGCCTTTGATAGGATAACTACTCAAAAATTGTTTTCCAGACCGCTGGCGGTTGGGGTTTGCGGCTCGCTTCTTCGATGGTTTGAATCATATTTACTTAATCGGTCACAGTACGTTTCTATAGAAGGTTTTAAATCCAGGTATTTCATGTCAACTTCTGGTGTTCCTCAGGGTTCCCAATTAGGTCCCCTACTCTTCGTTATTTACATTAATAACATAATAAACTGTTTTAAAACCTGTCAAATCTTACTTTTTGCTGACGATCTAAAAATATTCTTCCGAATCAGAGGTGAGCACGACTGCCGGTTTCTGCAGGATGATTTAAATGCTTTCATGCGTTTTTGTGAGACAGGAGGTCTCTACTTGAACCTAGCAAAATGTCAGGTAATTTCCTATACTAGGAATTTAAATATCTTTTCATATCAGTACATGTTGCATGATGTCATCTTGAAGCGGTCATCACACGTGAGGGATCTGGGAGTAACATTTGACTCAAAGTTGAAATTTGATATACATGTTGATTGTGTTGTCACTTCATGCAATAGAATGCTAGGATTTATACTGAGGCAGAGTAGATGCTTCTCTAACTGCAGAGCAATCATCTATTTTGCTTATGTTTTCAATAAATTGAACTTCGTATCTATTGTATGGAATCCATGTTATTTGGTGTATATTAATCGTCTTGAAAAGGTTCAACGTAGATTCTTGAGATTTTTAGGATTTAAGTGTAATATGAATTTGAAAATTACAATAGAAGATTGCGATATTTCAATATGATCAGACTTCAGGATCGCTGATGTATTGGTGACATCATATTTCTTCGGAAATTGATAAATGGGGACCTGGAAAGTATCTTCATCACCTCCAGACTGAATATTTACGCTCCAATAAGGAGGATTAGGCAATTTGACATCTTTCACAAACCGAAGAGACAAACCAATAGCGCTATGAACTCTCCTGTTCATAGAATGCTCAGTCAATGTAACAGCTTTAAAGAAGTAATTGACCCATTTTTTCTCAGCACAATTTCTGTCAAGTCGAGGCTAAAGAGTTATTTCATCACATCTTACCATTGATCGCGGTATTCTGACTTTCGGCCCACATGGATGATGTATACTGTTGTGGTGGTTTTTGCTTTTTTTTTAAGGTACTTCTATTTTTTTTTAATCTAAATTGTGACCATTTTTTGGGTATTTAATTACCTGTATGTGTCCTGATTAACAACAATAAACAATAAACAATGGCATCCACAAGCAGACGTACCTGTGTAAATCATCCCGATGTTTTTTGTTATGTGTGTGGTGAATACACTTTGAAAGAGAGCAAAAAAACGATTTCTGACTTTGTGAAAAGAGCTTATCTTGCCTATTTTGGCGTGCATTTAGGAGATCAAGATAAATCTTGGGCCCCACATTTCATATGTAAAACATGTGTTGAACATTTGCGACAGTGGACAACTGGAAAAAGGAAGTGCCTAAAGTTTGGTGTACCAATGGTTTGTAGAGAACCGCGAAACCATCATGACGACTGCTATTTTTGTCTCGTTAATATTAAAGGCATAAATAGAAACAATAGACACAAATGGACATATCCTGATCTAGATTCTGCAAGAAGGCCTGTAGTGCATTCGGAAGAAATACCCGTTCCATCATTTAGCAGTCTACCCGAACTGACAGAAGATGATACAGAAACATCAACGTCTGACGAAGTTAAAAGAATTCAATCAGAAAACGACAGCGATTTTGAAGCAGATTTAGCAACTCCGCAGTGTTTCAATCAAGAAGAACTAAACGATCTTATAAGAGACCCGAATCTCTCAAAGGAATCCGCTGAATTACTTGCATCCAGATTAAAAGAAAAAAATCTACTTTGTCGAGGTTTTTATGTGATTAGTGACTTATGTAATTATGTAAATTAAGTTTTTGCAATAAATATTTAAATCCATGTGTCTTTGTTTTTTTTAACTGTCAATAGTAATATTATATATAATAACAGTTATAACGTAAATTATATACACAATTTTTTCAGAAAATCTCAAAAACTAGATCTGATAGACAAAATCTGAGAACTTTTTCACATTCTGCATCCAAAAATTATTCAGGAATAGTTAAAAAATCGCAGGCACCAAAATGTGTGTTGGCCTGTGTTATGATTATGGATGAGGTCAGAATATTTGAAACTTTTTGGGATTAATTATTTAATGAATATTGTAGCATCCACTCTAAGTTAATTCATACTTATAACAGATATTTATATCAACATAATTCAGGTGAACCATTTTCTTGAATGGATAAATTTAGCATTAATTTTTGAAATATTGCCTAAAGGCATTTAGGTTCAAACCGAATGAAATGACAGTCTCTTTCTGAGAGATTTTTGTGGGGAAAAAAGGGACAGTCAATGTTTTTAGTATTGGTTTTAAGTTTTTTTTTTCATTCAACTGGGTATTAATGTTGATTATGCCTGAATTCCTTGGACAACAAGTACCTATATCCACCTTGAGGAATGCATCATTCCCTTAATGGTGTTGATAACGCATTTGAATGAATAACTTCCAGTATTCACTAAACTTTCATTACTTACGCAGCTACTCTGGTTATATGGAGGAACATTATTGGGTACTTTGAAAATATTATTATTTTTGTAAAAACCTGATGAAGCTTCACTGTAAGCGAAACAATTGTTGTAAAATTATTAAAATATTTTGTGGAAGATGTCGTTCAATTTCATCTTATTCAAAATGAATTTCCATCAAGTAAAGACCGAATCAATCAAACCTTTGAAACTAATCACTAACCGGAATTCCTAAATTTTGTTACAAAATTCTTTGAAGCACCTATTTACATCTAAAACTCTTTTGAACAGTTTCCATCTGGTCATTTTCAGTTATTATCATACAGAGCCTTGGAAAACATCAAATTTTGAATTATGATGTGAAAAATGAATACTTCAGTATCTATTGACACACTACTTAATTGTGCAAAAAATAATTTGTAATATAAAGGGGAACAGACATCACTTGAAAAATTTTAAAATCAATGGATTATAAATACGAAAGGTTGAGGGAACGCGAAATTTTATGTGACCAAAAGCATGTCGTTGCAGCCAAAATTACTTTCTAGCGAAATTTTTGCAATATGAATCTTTGGAATAAAATATCAGATTTGTGTTTCTTGACGATACTCGGATTTAATAGAATGATTCTTCTGTTCGTCAACGGCTTCAACATTAGGCCAAAAAAGATAACCAACATTAATTCCTCTCAAGCAACTGCATATTATTATGTGTCACTAAAGCAAATTTCACCCATTGCAAAAATGAATATATTTAAAGACTGATCTCTTGTACTTTCCATGCAAATAACTGGATAAGGAATCCCTTCAACCAGTTTGTATAAACGTTAATTATGTTAATCACATATTTTCGAATTAATTTTTTTGTAGAAAATACATGATTACTGAGACTTTTATATAGAATGTTCAAGATAGCGCTGAACTAGAACCAGAAATCTTCTGAAAAGCGTCAAAACCCCACATTTTTCTACTAAACAGAGTAGAATGTGTCAAATTTCTATGGCCAACCGAGTGATAAAATAAATGGGAATGCAGTATAGACATTTAAAATGACTCGATGAATATCAAAAATAAAGTTTCAACTTTGATTTATTGTCATCTTATTAATTTTAATATTATGTTATATATTTTATGTAGATTTTATGAGAAAAAGAGATATATTTAAAAAAAATATATTTATAAAGTCATCAATATCATAGGACAATCTATATGTACAATCAATTCAAATATATTATTTACATATTTACAATTCCAATATAACGAAAAAATCTTCGTTTGTTCTTAAAAAAAAATTATTCATGAAACCATCAATATCACAGAATAATTAAAGTATAATTCAAATGTATTATTTACATATTTACCATCCAAATATCACGAAAAAATCTCCGTTCGTCAGCATATTTTTATGTGTATTAAATAGTTTAAGTATATGTCCTTTGAATCTTCTCGATCAATTACCATTAGTTTTTCGGTGCTTTTTCTTTCCCTTTTTTCTGCGATTTGGAGTATTATTTGCGCACACAGCAAGGGGAGAAGTAGTATATATAAAATCATGATGCCTGAATCTGACTTGCCTCGTTCGTTTCCCACATAATTCAGCCAATTCATTATGTGCTATTTCTTTTTGTTTATTCCCTTGCACAGCCCCTTCTAAAATATTTTTCATATAAAATGCCTTCTCCAATTTCTCTTCGAGAAGGCCTGAAGATTTTTTCTTCTTGCTTGGTGGGCTTGACAAATTCTGCAGCCCTTTCTGCAGACTCTCATTATTTTCTATGAAGTTTCCTATAATCACTATTTTCCGCAAATCTTCCGTTTTCACAGTTTCCATTTTTTCTTGGGTTGATATGACCATCCTCGTAAAATAAATGGAACTTTTTGGGTTGATGTTTCCGTTCTTTCTTGAGATTTTGATCGTCTGCAACAAAAACAAATATTAGAATATCATTATTTACAAAAATTCGATTATAACTGAACCATTACAAAAAATGTCGATACATTCAAACTATCACTATCAACAGTTCGATACTATTCACGGAATATTTCAATAAAATTTCAAATTTCTAGGAATAAAAAACATAAGAAGAAAATTAGAATCAATGGGAATTTCCGAAATATTTCTAGAACATTTTGTCACTATCAGATGGGAAATATTAGTTAAATTCTACATCTATAGTTCTAGAAAAAAAACGCAGTAGAGATTTAATGTCAAATACAGTTCCTGGAATATATGTAAAAGTAATCCAATACTTTTATTTTATAGTTATTGATTCCTAGTAGGCACTATCGTTACCAAAGTTTTATTTTTAAGTTTTGTTTCTCATAATAATCGTTCATAATAAGTTTTTGAGAATATTGTCATATTGCTAATCTTATTCCACTTGGGTTTCTGACTTCTAAAACCGATTTTACTTCAGGTATGTATTCAATATGATTTTCCATAATTTTTCAATGTTTTTAATGACATGTTTTTTATTACTTCAGGTTAAAATCTGTTAAAAGTTTCAAGTGAGAATAAAGAATCTTATAAATCGGTATTAAAACTCAGAAACCCAAGTGGAATAAGATAAGCAATATGACAATATTCTCGATAACTTATTATGAAAAACGATACTGCCCACTATAGGGCATTCCTATAGGAATTAATAATCGGTATTAAAACTCAGAAACCCAAGTGGAATAAAATAAGCAATATGACAATATTCTCGATAACTTATTATGAAAAACAAAACTCAAAATTATAACTATGGAAACGATACTGCCCACTAGGAATTAATAACTATAAAATAAATGTATTAGATTCCTTCTAAATATATTTTATCCACTTGGTTACTTTCAAATCAAAATGTTTAGTCAAACTCTAAGACTAATTTCTCAATACTATGATAACTTGAATTGAATTTAACTTACCATTTTCAGATACGCACAACACAACACAACACGCAACTTCAAATTCAACTGTTCAATCTCAATGGGACGTGCACTCTACTCTTCAAACTATCGGTATAAAATGAGAAACTTTCTTTTTTCTACCTGCCAGCTTTTTCTGAGTTACCCCTACTCTTCTATGATTGTCCGCTTAGTAGAGGAATCACTTGACAGATGCGCTTGCGTATCTTAATGTATTTGGTACCTAGTAAAACTTTACTATTATTTAGTTTCCATACTTATTGTTCCTTTGATTAAGTGCGAAGTTACTGGAGTAAAAATAACTTTTTTTCAAATTGGCGAAAAATTTATGGGTTTCTGGTTATGATTTATATATATATATATTTTTTTATTTTCGATTGTGATATTTAATATGAGGAGTTTCTGAAATAATAGAATACGATTGTTTTCAAAACGTTAGAAGCTTTTGATTTCCATCAATTGGCAAAATTGTATTAAAATTAGAACAATACCTTCTAATGAATCTGTTTTACAAGTAAATATTTGTTCTTATATTTCTTTTAAATGAACTCATTGTATTTTAATAACTAGATTTCATATTTGTCTGTTGCATGATTACACAGGCCAACAAAATGAAAAAAAAATTTGGTGCCGGAAATCTAACATCTGATTTTAGATATTTTTAATGTGCTGATTCCAAAAATGCCACCAGATTTTTTCTATCAGCTCTATTTTATGAGATACACGTTACAGGTTAAATGGTATATTTTTTTCTGATAAAGGACAACAAATAAAGAGATAAACATGTACTTAATCGTCAAAATAGAAATTTCCCAGAATCTAATTAGCCAAATGGATACCTGGAATTGTCCCTGACCCAATGTTCCTATACTAGGAACTACTCAACACGATGCTCTTAATTACTTTTATACCTATAATTGCCTATGACCCGATCCTTCTATACCTGCTTGGCTGTACTTGATTTAGTATATTACTTAGTTTTCCCAAGTGAAGTTGTGCTATCATTTTGTGTAAATTATGGTCGTTTTGTAGTATCAAGACACTAAACTGAAACAATGGCTCTCCTATGAGACTATTGAATTGATAAAACGTAAGAGGAAATTCCATAAAAAGTGGAAAATATATCATAATATATCCGATCAGCTTGAATTTAGGACTCTACGCTCTAGATGCAAATATTCAGTCAAACAAGATTCCGAAAACTATAAAGATTCAATTGAGTCTGATTTGTTGAATAATCCAAAAAAATTCTTTGATTTTGTCTCTTCTAAGAATAAGTTTTCCACCTATCCTAACTCTATGTCGTTGAATGATGAAACCGCAACTGGAGCTCATGAAATAAGTAATCTCTTTGCTAAATTCTTCGAAAGTGTTTATGTACAATCGAACAGCAAAATTGATGATGATAGCGACCGGTACAGTCAATTCAGTACATGTAATCTAAGTCATATTACTTTAGCAAGAGATGATGTGGAGGATGCGCTCAGAGGATTGAATGTTCGGAAAGGTTCAGAGCCGGATTTAATTCCTGGTTGCTTTGTTCAAGCTTGCAGTGTACAATTATCGTATCCTTTGACAATCATTTTTAACAAATCGCTGGAAAGTGGAGTTTTCCCGAACCGATGGAAGGTAGCCTCCATTACCCCCATATTTAAATCCGGCAGTAGAGATCAGATTGAGAACTACAGACCAATTAGCAAGCTGTGTATCTTCGAGAGGATATTCGAAACATTGATTTATCCACATTTGTTTCATTTGGTAAAAACTCAGATCATTCCTGAACAGCACGGTTTTGTTAAGGGTCGCTCAATAGAAACAAATTTGGTATCTTTCGTTGAGTATTTGCAGGAGAACCTTGATTGTGGAATTCAGGTGGACTGCATATATACTGATTTCAGCAAAGCCTTTGATAGGATAACTACTCAAAAATTGTTTTCCAGACCGCTGGCGGTTGGGGTTTGCGGCTCGCTTCTTCGATGGTTTGAATCATATTTACTTAATCGGTCACAGTACGTTTCTATAGAAGGTTTTAAATCCAGGTATTTCATGTCAACTTCTGGTGTTCCTCAGGGTTCCCAATTAGGTCCCCTACTCTTCGTTATTTACATTAATAACATAATAAACTGTTTTAAAACCTGTCAAATCTTACTTTTTGCTGACGATCTAAAAATATTCTTCCGAATCACAGGTGAGCACGACTGCCGGTTTCTGCAGGATGATTTAAATGCTTTCATGCGTTTTTGTGAGACAGGAGGTCTCTACTTGAACCTAGCAAAATGTCAGGTAATTTCCTATACTAGGAATTTAAATATCTTTTCATATCAGTACATGTTGCATGATGTCATCTTGAAGCGGTCATCACACGTGAGGGATCTGGGAGTAACATTTGACTCAAAGTTGAAATTTGATATACATGTTGATTGTGTTGTCACTTCATGCAATAGAATGCTAGGATTTATACTGAGGCAGAGTAGATGCTTCTCTAACTGCAGAGCAATCATCTATTTTGCTTATGTTTTCAATAAATTGAACTTCGTATCTATTGTATGGAATCCATGTTATTTGGTGTATATTAATCGTCTTGAAAAGGTTCAACGTAGATTCTTGAGATTTTTAGGATTTAAGTGTAATATGAATTTGAAAATTACAATAGAAGATTGCGATATTTCAATATGATCAGACTTCAGGATCGCTGATGTATTGGTGACATCATATTTCTTCGGAAATTGATAAATGGGGACCTGGAAAGTATCTTCATCACCTCCAGACTGAATATTTACGCTCCAATAAGGAGGATTAGGCAATTTGACATCTTTCACAAACCGAAGAGACAAACCAATAGCGCTATGAACTCTCCTGTTCATAGAATGCTCAGTCAATGTAACAGCTTTAAAGAAGTAATTGACCCATTTTTTCTCAGCACAATTTCTGTCAAGTCGAGGCTAAAGAGTTATTTCATCACATCTTACCATTTATCGCGGTATTCTGACTTTCGGCCCACATGGATGATGTATACTGTTGTGGTGGTTTTTGCTTTTTTTTTAAGGTACTTCTATTTTTTTTTAATCCAAATTGTGACCATTTTTTGGGTATTTAATTACCTGTATGTGTCCTGATTAACAACAATAAACAATAAACAATGGCATCCACAAGCAGACGTACCTGTGTAAATCATCCCGATGTTTTTTGTTGTGTGTGTGGTGAATACACTTTGAAAGAGAGCAAAAAAACGATTTCTGACTTTGTGAAAAGAGCTTATCTTGCCTATTTTGGCGTGCATTTAGGAGATCAAGATAAATCTTGGGCCCCACATTTCATATGTAAAACATGTGTTGAACATTTGCGACAGTGGACAACTGGAAAGAGGAAGTGCCTAAAGTTTGGTGTACCAATGGTTTGTAGAGAACCGCGAAACCATCATGACGACTGCTATTTTTGTCTCGTTAATATTAAAGGCATAAATAGAAACAATAGACACAAATGGACATATCCTGATCTAGATTCTGCAAGAAGGCCTGTAGTGCATTCGGAAGAAATACCCGTTCCATCATTTAGCAGTCTACCCGAACTGACAGAAGATGATACAGAAACATCAACGTCTGACGAAGTTAAAAGAATTCAATCAGAAAACGACAGCGATTTTGAAGCAGATTTAGCAACTCCGCAGTGTTTCAATCAAGAAGAACTAAACGATCTTATAAGAGACCTGAATCTCTCAAAGGAATCCGCTGAATTACTTGCATCCAGATTAAAAGAAAAAAATCTACTTTGTCGAGGTTTTTATGTGATTAGTGACTTATGTAATTATGTAAATTAAGTTTTTGCAATAAATATTTAAATCCATGTGTCTTTGTTTTTTTTAACTGTCAATAGTAATATTATATATAATAACAGTTATAACGTAAATTATATACACAATTTTTTCAGAAAATCTCAAAAACTAGATCTGATAGACAAAATCTGAGAACTTTTTCACATTCTGCATCCAAAAATTATTCAGGAATAGTTAAAAAATCGCAGGCACCAAAATGTGTGTTGGCCTGTGTTATGATTATGGATGAGGTCAGAATATTTGAAACTTTTTGGGATTAATTATTTAATGAATATTGTAGCATCCACTCTAAGTTAATTCATACTTATAACAGATATTTATATCAACATAATTCAGGTGAACCATTTTCTTGAATGGATAAATTTAGCATTAATTTTTGAAATATTGCCTAAAGGCATTTAGGTTCAAACCGAATGAAATGACAGTCTCTTTCTGAGAGATTTTCGTGGGGAAAAAGGAGACAGTCAATGTTTTTAGTATTGGTTTCAAGTTTTTTTTTCATTCAACTGGGTATTAATGTTGATTATGCCTGAATTCCTTGGACAACAAGTACCTATATCCACCTTGAGGAATGCATCATTCCCTTAATGGTTTTGATAACGCATTTGAATGAATAACATTCAAGTATTCACTAAACTTTCATTACTTACGCAGCTACTCTGTTTATATGGAGGAACATTATTGGGTACTTTGAAAATATTATTATTTTTGTAAAAACCTGATGAAGCTTCACTGTAAGCGAAACAATTGTTGTAAAATTATTAAAATATTTTGTGGAAGATGTCGTTCAATTTCATCTTATTCAAAATGAATTTCCATCAAGTAAAGACCGAATCAATCAAACCTTTGAAACTAATCACTAACCGGAATTCCTAAATTTTGTTACAAAATTCTTTGAAGCACCTATTTACATCTAAAACTCTTTTGAACAGTTTCCATCTGGTCATTTTCAGTTATTATCATACAGAGCCTTGGAAAACATCAAATTTTGAATTATGATGTGAAAAATGAATACTTCAGTATCTATTGACACACTACTTAATTGTGCAAAAAATAATTTGTGATATAAAGGGGAACAGACATCACTTGAAAAATTTTAAAATCAATGGATTATAAATACGAAAGGTTGAGGGAACGCGAAATTTTATGTGACCAAAAGCATGTCGTTGCAGCCAAAATTACTTTCTAGCGAAATTTTTGCAATATGAATCTTTGGAATAAAATATCAGATTTGTGTTTCTTGACGATACTCGGATTTAATAGAATGATTCTTCTGTTCGTCAACGGCTTCAACATTAGGCCAAAAAAGATAACCAACATTAATTCCTCTCAAGCAACTGCATATTATTATGTGTCACTAAAGCAAATTTCACCCATTGCAAAAATGAATATATTTAAAGACTGATCTCTTGTACTTTCCATGCAAATAACTGGATAAGGAATCCCTTCAACCAGTTTGTATAAACGTTAATTATGTTAATCACATATTTTCGAATTAATTTTTTTGTAGAAAATACATGATTACTGAGACTTTTATATAGAATGTTCAAGATAGCGCTGAACTAGAACCAGAAATCTTCTGAAAAGCGTCAAAACCCCACATTTTTCTACTAAACAGAGTAGAATGTGTCAAATTTCTATGGCCAACCGAGTGATAAAATAAATGGGAATGCAGTATAGACATTTAAAATGACTCGATGAATATCAAAAATAAAGTTTCAACTTTGATTTATTGTCATCTTATTAATTTTAATATTATGTTATATATTTTATGTAGATTTTATGAGAAAAAGAGATATATTTAAGAAAAATATATTTATAAAGTCATCAATATCATAGGACAATCTATATGTACAATCAATTCAAATATATTATTTACATATTTACAATTCCAATATAACGAAAAAATCTTCGTTTGTTCTTAAAAAAAAATTATTCATGAAACCATCAATATCACAGAATAATTAAAGTATAATTCAAATGTATTATTTACATATTTACCATCCAAATATCACGAAAAAATCTCCGTTCGTCAGCATATTTTTATGTGTATTAAATAGTTTAAGTATATGTCCTTTGAATCTTCTCGATCAATTACCATTAGTTTTTCGGTGCTTTTTCTTTCCCTTTTTTCTGCGATTTGGAGTATTATTTGCGCACACAGCAAGGGGAGAAGTAGTATATATAAAATCATGATGCCTGAATCTGACTTGCCTCGTTCGTTTCCCACATAATTCAGCCAATTCATTATGTGCTATTTCTTTTTGTTTATTCCCTTGCACAGCCCCTTCTAAAATATTTTTCATATAAAATGCCTTCTCCAATTTCTCTTCGAGAAGGCCTGAAGATTTTTTCTTCTTGCTTGGTGGGCATGACAAATTCTGCAGCCCTTTCTGCAGACTCTCATTATTTTCTATGAAGTTTCCTATAATCACTATTTTCCGCAAATCTTCCGTTTTCACAGTTTCCATTTTTTCTTGGGTGGATATGACCAACCTTGTAAAATTGATGGAACTTTTTGGGTTGATGTTTCCGTTCTTTCCTGAGATTTTGATCGTCTGCAACAAAAACAAATATTAGAATATAATTATTTACAAAAATTTGATTATAACTGAACCATTACAAAAAATGTCAATATATCCAAACTATCACTATCAACAGTTCGATACTTTTTACGGAATATTTCAATAAAATTTCAAATTTCTAGAAATAAAAAACATAAGAAGAAAATTAGAATCAATGGGAATTTCCGAAATATTTCTAGAACACATTGTCACTATCAGATGAGAAATAATAGTTAAATTCTACATCTATAGTTCTAGAAAAAAAACGCAGTAGAGATTTAATTTCAAATACAGTTCCTGGAATATATGTAAAAGTAATCCAATACTTTTATTTTATAGTTATTGATTCCTAGTAGGCAGTATCGTTACCAAAGTTCTATTTTTGAGTTTTGTTACTCATAATAATTGTTTATAATAAGTTTTTGAGAATATTGTCATATTGCTAATCTTATTCCACTTGGGTTTCTGACTTTTAAAACCGATTTTACTTCAGGTATGTATTCAATATGATTTTCCATAATTTTTCAATGTTTTTAATGACATGTTTTTTATTACTTTAGGTTGAAATCTGTTAAAAGTTTCAAGTGAAAATAAAGAATCTTATAAATTGGTATTAAAACTCAGAAACTCAAGTGGAATAAGATAAGCAATATGACAATATTCTCGATAACTTATTATGAAAAACGATACTGCCCACTATAGGGCATTCCTATAGGAATTAATAATCGGTATTAAAACTCAGAAACCCAAGTGGAATAAAATAAGCAATATGACAATATTCTCGATAACTTATTATGAAAAACAAAACTCAAAATTATAACTATGGAAACGATACTGCCCACTAGGAATTAATAACTATAAAATAAATGTATTAGATTCCTTCTAAATATATTTTATCCACTTGGTTACTTTCAAATCAAAATGTTTAGTCAAACTCTAAGACTAATTTCTCAATACTATGATAACTTGAATTGAATTTAACTTACCATTTTCAGATACGCACAACACAACACAACACGCAACTTCAAATTCAACTGTTCAATCTCAATGGGACGTGCACTCTACTCTTCAAACTATCGGTATAAAATGAGAAACTTTCTTTTTTCTACCTGCCAGCTTTTTCTGAGTTACCCCTACTCTTCTATGATTGTCCGCTTAGTAGAGGAATCACTTGACAGATGCGCTTGCGTATCTTAATGTATTTGGTACCTAGTAAAACTTTACTATTATTTAGTTTCCATACTTATTGTTCCTTTGATTAAGTGCGAAGTTACTGGAGTAAAAATAACTTTTTTTCAAATTGGCGAAAAATTTATGGGTTTCTGGTTATGATTTATATATATATATATTTTTTTATTTTCGATTGTGATATTTAATATGAGGAGTTTCTGAAATAATAGAATACGATTGTTTTCAAAACGTTAGAAGCTTTTGATTTCCATCAATTGGCAAAATTGTATTAAAATTAGAACAATACCTTCTAATGAATCTGTTTTACAAGTAAATATTTGTTCTTATATTTCTTTTTGAATGAACTCATTGTATTTTAATAACTAGATTTCATATTTGTCTGTTGCATGATTACACAGGCCAACAAAATGAAAAAAAAATTTGGTGCCGGAAATCTAACATCTGATTTTAGATATTTTTAATGTGCTGATTCCAAAAATGCCACCAGATTTTTTCTATCAGCTCTATTTTATGAGATACACGTTACAGGTTAAATGGTATATTTTTTTCTGATAAAGGACAACAAATAAAGAGATAAACATGTACTTAATCGTCAAAATAGAAATTTCCCAGAATCTAATTAGCCAAATGGATACCTGGAATTGTCCCTGACCCAATGTTCCTATACTAGGAACTACTCAACACAATGCTCTTAATTACTTTTATACCTATAATTGCCTATGACCCGATCCTTCTATACCTGCTTGGCTGTACTTGATTTAGTATATTACTTAGTTTTCCCAAGTGAAGTTGTGCTATCATTTTGTGTAAATTTTGGTCGTTTTGTAGTATCAAGACACTAAACTGAAACAATGGCTCTCCTATGAGACTATTGAATTGATAAAACGTAAGAGGAAATTCCATAAAAAGTGGAAAATATATCATAATATATCCGATCAGCTTGAATTTAGGACTCTACGCTCTAGATGCAAATATTCAGTCAAACAAGATTCCGAAAACTATAAAGATTCAATTGAGTCTGATTTGTTGAATAATCCAAAAAAATTCTTTGATTTTGTCTCTTCTAAGAATAAGTTTTCCACCTATCCTAACTCTATGTCGTTGAATGATGAAACCGCAACTGGAGCTCATGAAATAAGTAATCTCTTTGCTAAATTCTTCGAAAGTGTTTATGTACAATCGAACAGCAAAATTGATGATGATAGCGACCGGTACAGTCAATTCAGTACATGTAATCTAAGTCATATTACTTTAGCAAGAGATGATGTGGAGGCTGCGCTCAGAGGATTGAATGTTCGGAAAGGTTCAGAGCCGGATTTAATTCCTGGTTGCTTTGTTCAAGCTTGCAGTGTACAATTATCGTATCCTTTGACAATCATTTTTAACAAATCGCTGGAAAGTGGAGTTTTCCCGAACCGATGGAAGGTAGCCTCCATTACCCCCATATTTAAATCCGGCAGTAGAGATCAGATTGAGAACTACAGACCAATTAGCAAGCTGTGTATCTTCGAGAGGATATTCGAAACATTGATTTATCCACATTTGTTTCATTTGGTAAAAACTCAGATCATTCCTGAACAGCACGGTTTTGTTAAGGGTCGCTCAATAGAAACAAATTTGGTATCTTTCGTTGAGTATTTGCAGGAGAACCTTGATTGTGGAATTCAGGTGGACTGCATATATACTGATTTCAGCAAAGCCTTTGATAGGATAACTACTCAAAAATTGTTTTCCAGACCGCTGGCGGTTGGGGTTTGCGGCTCGCTTCTTCGATGGTTTGAATCATATTTACTTAATCGGTCACAGTACGTTTCTATAGAAGGTTTTAAATCCAGGTATTTCATGTCAACTTCTGGTGTTCCTCAGGGTTCCCAATTAGGTCCCCTACTCTTCGTTATTTACATTAATAACATAATAAACTGTTTTAAAACCTGTCAAATCTTACTTTTTGCTGACGATCTAAAAATATTCTTCCGAATCAGAGGTGAGCACGACTGCCGGTTTCTGCAGGATGATTTAAATGCTTTCATGCGTTTTTGTGAGACAGGAGGTCTCTACTTGAACCTAGCAAAATGTCAGGTAATTTCCTATACTAGGAATTTAAATATCTTTTCATATCAGTACATGTTGCATGATGTCATCTTGAAGCGGTCATCACACGTGAGGGATCTGGGAGTAACATTTGACTCAAAGTTGAAATTTGATATACATGTTGATTATGTTGTCACTTCATGCAATAGAATGCTAGGATTTATACTGAGGCAGAGTAGATGCTTCTCTAACTGCAGAGCAATCATCTATTTTGCTTATGTTTTCAATAAATTGAACTTCGTATCTATTGTATGGAATCCATGTTATTTGGTGTATATTAATCGTCTTGAAAAGGTTCAACGTAGATTCTTGAGATTTTTAGGATTTAAGTGTAATATGAATTTGAAAATTACAATAGAAGATTGCGATATTTCAATATGATCAGACTTCAGGATCGCTGATGTATTGGTGACATCATATTTCTTCGGAAATGAATAAATGGGGACCTGGAAAGTATCTTCATCACCTCCAGACTGAATATTTACGCTCCAATAAGGAGGATTAGGCAATTTGACATCTTTCACAAACCGAAGAGACAAACCAATAGCGCTATGAACTCTCCTGTTCATAGAATGCTCAGTCAATGTAACAGCTTTAAAGAAGTAATTGACCCATTTTTTCTCAGCACAATTTCTGTCAAGTCGAGGCTAAAGAGTTATTTCATCACATCTTACCATTTATCGCGGTATTCTGACTTTCGGCCCACATGGATGATGTATACTGTTGTGGTGGTTTTTGCTTTTTTTTTAAGGTACTTCTATTTTTTTTTAATCCAAATTGTGACCATTTTTTGGGTATTCAATTACCTGTATGTGTCCTGATTAACAACAATAAACAATGGCATCCACAAGCAGACGTACCTGTGTAAATCATCCCGATGTTTTTTGTTATGTGTGTGGTGAATACACTTTGAAAGAGAGCAAAAAAACGATTTCTGACTTTGTGAAAAGAGCTTATCTTGCCTATTTTGGCGTGCATTTAGGAGATCAAGATAAATCTTGGGCCCCACATTTCATATGTAAAACATGTGTTGAACATTTGCGACAGTGGACAACTGGAAAGAGGAAGTGCCTAAAGTTTGGTGTACCAATGGTTTGTAGAGAACCGCGAAACCATCATGACGACTGCTATTTTTGTCTCGTTAATATTAAAGGCATAAATAGAAACAATAGACACAAATGGACATATCCTGATCTAGATTCTGCAAGAAGGCCTGTAGTGCATTCGGAAGAAATACCCGTTCCATCATTTAGCAGTCTACCCGAACTGACAGAAGATGATACAGAAACATCAACGTCTGACGAAGTTAAAAGAATTCAATCAGAAAACGACAGCGATTTTGAAGCAGATTTAGCAACTCCGCAGTGTTTCAATCAAGAAGAACTAAACGATCTTATAAGAGACCTGAATCTCTCAAAGGAATCCGCTGAATTACTTGCATCCAGATTAAAAGAAAAAAATCTACTTTGTCGAGGTTTTTATGTGATTAGTGACTTATGTAATTATGTAAATTAAGTTTTTGCAATAAATATTTAAATCCATGTGTCTTTGTTTTTTTTAACTGTCAATAGTAATATTATATATAATAACAGTTATAACGTAAATTATATACACAATTTTTTCAGAAAATCTCAAAAACTAGATCTGATAGACAAAATCTGAGAACTTTTTCACATTCTGCATCCAAAAATTATTCAGGAATAGTTAAAAAATCGCAGGCACCAAAATGTGTGTTGGCCTGTGTTATGATTATGGATGAGGTCAGAATATTTGAAACTTTTTGGGATTAATTATTTAATGAATATTGTAGCATCCACTCTAAGTTAATTCATACTTATAACAGATATTTATATCAACATAATTCAGGTGAACCATTTTCTTGAATGGATAAATTTAGCATTAATTTTTGAAATATTGCCTAAAGGCATTTAGGTTCAAACCGAATGAAATGACAGTCTCTTTCTGAGAGATTTTTGTGGGGAAAAAGGAGACAGTCAATGTTTTTAGTATTGGTTTTAAGTTTTTTTTTCATTCAACTGGGTATTAATGTTGATTATGCCTGAATTCCTTGGACAACAAGTACCTATATCCACCTTGAGGAATGCATCATTCCCTTAATGGTGTTGATAACGCATTTGAATGAATAACTTCCAGTATTCACTAAACTTTCATTACTTACGCAGCTACTCTGGTTATATGGAGGAACATTATTGGGTACTTTGAAAATATTATTATTTTTGTAAAAACCTGATGAAGCTTCACTGTAAGCGAAACAATTGTTGTAAAATTATTAAAATATTTTGTGGAAGATGTCGTTCAATTTCATCTTATTCAAAATGAATTTCCATCAAGTAAAGACCGAATCAATCAAACCTTTGAAACTAATCACTAACCGGAATTCCTAAATTTTGTTACAAAATTCTTTGAAGCACCTATTTACATCTAAAACTCTTTTGAACAGTTTCCATCTGGTCATTTTCAGTTATTATCATACAGAGCCTTGGAAAACATCAAATTTTGAATTATGATGTGAAAAATGAATACTTCAGTATCTATTGACACACTACTTAATTGTGCAAAAAATAATTTGTAATATAAAGGCGAACAGACATCACTTGAAAAATTTTAAAATCAATGGATTATAAATACGAAAGGTTGAGGGAACGCGAAATTTTATGTGACCAAAAGCATGTCGTTGCAGCCAAAATTACTTTCTAGCGAAATTTTTGCAATATGAATCTTTGGAATAAAATATCAGATTTGTGTTTCTTGACGATACTCGGATTTAATAGAATGATTCTTCTGTTCGTCAACGGCTTCAACATTAGGCCAAAAAAGATAACCAACATTAATTCCTCTCAAGCAACTGCATATTATTATGTGTCACTAAAGCAAATTTCACCCATTGCAAAAATGAATATATTTAAAGACTGATCTCTTGTACTTTCCATGCAAATAACTGGATAAGGAATCCCTTCAACCAGTTTGTATAAACGTTAATTATGTTAATCACATATTTTCGAATTAATTTTTTTGTAGAAAATACATGATTACTGAGACTTTTATATAGAATGTTCAAGATAGCGCTGAACTAGAACCAGAAATCTTCTGAAAAGCGTCAAAACCCCACATTTTTCTACTAAACAGAGTAGAATGTGTCAAATTTCTATGGCCAACCGAGTGATAAAATAAATGGGAATGCAGTATAGACATTTAAAATGACTCGATGAATATCAAAAATAAAGTTTCAACTTTGATTTATTGTCATCTTATTAATTTTAATATTATGTTATATATTTTATGTAGATTTTATGAGAAAAAGAGATATATTTAAGAAAAATATATTTATAAAGTCATCAATATCATAGGACAATCTATATGTACAATCAATTCAAATATATTATTTACATATTTACAATTCCAATATAACGAAAAAATCTTCGTTTGTTCTTAAAAAAAAATTATTCATGAAACCATCAATATCACAGAATAATTAAAGTATAATTCAAATGTATTATTTACATATTTACCATCCAAATATCACGAAAAAATCTCCGTTCGTCAGCATATTTTTATGTGTATTAAATAGTTTAAGTATATGTCCTTTGAATCTTCTCGATCAATTACCATTAGTTTTTCGGTGCTTTTTCTTTCCCTTTTTTCTGCGATTTGGAGTATTATTTGCGCACACAGCAAGGGGAGAAGTAGTATATATAAAATCATGATGCCTGAATCTGACTTGCCTCGTTCGTTTCCCACATAATTCAGCCAATTCATTATGTGCTATTTCTTTTTGTTTATTCCCTTGCACAGCCCCTTCTAAAATATTTTTCATATAAAATGCCTTCTCCAATTTCTCTTCGAGAAGGCCTGAAGATTTTTTCTTCTTGCTTGGTGGGCATGACAAATTCTGCAGCCCTTTCTGCAGACTCTCATTATTTTCTATGAAGTTTCCTATAATCACTATTTTCCGCAAATCTTCCGTTTTCACAGTTTCCATTTTTTCTTGGGTGGATATGACCAACCTTGTAAAATTGATGGAACTTTTTGGGTTGATGTTTCCGTTCTTTCCTGAGATTTTGATCGTCTGCAACAAAAACAAATATTAGAATATAATTATTTACAAAAATTTGATTATAACTGAACCATTACAAAAAATGTCAATATATCCAAACTATCACTATCAACAGTTCGATACTATTTACGGAATATTTCAATAAAATTTCAAATTTCTAGAAATAAAAAACATAAGAAGAAAATTAGAATCAATGGGAATTTCCGAAATATTTCTAGAACACATTGTCACTATCAGATGAGAAATAATAGTTAAATTCTACATCTATAGTTCTAGAAAAAAAACGCAGTAGAGATTTAATGTCAAATACAGTTCCTGGAATATATGTAAAAGTAATCCAATACTTTTATTTTATAGTTATTGATTCCTAGTAGGCAGTATCGTTACCAAAGTTCTATTTTTAAGTTTTGTTACTCATAATAATTGTTTATAATAAGTTTTTGAGAATATTGTCATATTGCTAATCTTATTCCACTTGGGTTTCTGACTTTTAAAACCGATTTTACTTCAGGTATGTATTCAATATGATTTTCCATAATTTTTCAATGTTTTTAATGACATGTTTTTTATTACTTTAGGTTGAAATCTGTTAAAAGTTTCAAGTGAAAATAAAGAATCTTATAAATTGGTATTAAAACTCAGAAACTCAAGTGGAAT